>NC_084821.1:57778669-58078669 GCF_958449725.1 Rosa rugosa | reverse complement strand
TATCTCGAACTGTGATTTTGTTTGGTCATATGTGTTAATTACTGATTACAATCAATACACAGCACAACGGTCACCTTCTTATGAACATGCATGTCATGTTCCCCATTTCTCACTTTTTTTTTTATCTTACATATAATAGTTACCCTCGGTTACTCAAAACACCCTCATTAGAGAGTTCAAGAGCTCTGGAAGAGGCAGCTGACGGCATGGCTGTTATGGGCATTATTGGTATACAAAGTACAACACTTTTCTTCTTCATCAGCTTCTACTAGATTACATTATGTATAGAAAGCACTGTTATTGCAGCTGAGCTTCAAAACTGAGAAATAATGCAATATTATTGAAGCCGAGCCCTGCCAGATGAATAGTGAGGGGCATCAAACCATTGGCTAGCCTTGGTAACACTTCCAAAAACTATAGTTGTGCCCAAGTGCAACCTTGCTTTTGTAGTCTGTTCCATAAAATATGTAGTCTAGAAAACAGATTACACGGAGGTTGAACCTGGTTCTACTGGCTTACCTTCAATTCTTTGTATGCAATATCAAAGCTTGTTAAAACTATTCTAATTTTTGATCCCAGAAAAGTGAACAGAATTGAGTCAAAGTTGAAGAATTAAGAACCTTACATCCCGGACTCTGGCCACAAGAAGCCCAAGTTTATTTTCTACTTTTCTGGACTGAGCCCTAAATTTATTTTAAGCATGGTTTTGGTCTTTTGGATAGGGTCGGTCACTTGTGCGATTAGGATTTAGCTGGATTGGGCCATTTCTGAAATGAGCTTAGCTTTTTCATTGGTCTGAAATTGATGAGTTGTGAGTATCACTGAACAAAATTTTGATTGAGAAAATTTAGTTGAATATTTAAGTGTGATAGATATTTGATGTTTTATATCAGTTACGTGTACGTGTAATAAACTTTTTAGTATTTAGACCACTAAAGTTCTTGTTTGTGCTTTCGCCCAGATTTGGCAAAATTTGGAGTATTGGTGAGTCCTTTTAACTCTAACGCTGAAAATTGCTTCATATTTTCCTTCACTACCTCCCTCACAAAGTTTTTTTTTTTTTTTCTTTTTTTTGAGAATATCCCTCACAAAGTATTGGTTACATATTTTTGCTGAAATTGAAGTTCAAAACTGAATCAAGGGGGAGGCTGAGCCTCACCCATATGATTTTTTTTTTTTTTGGGTCTGACACCCATGTGATTATTACTAGCAAATAGAACATTCAAGATGATCACATTTCATCTGGGGTATTCAGCAAAAAACAACAAAACTAATATAGTAGGCCTGTCACCCATGAAATGAAAACAAAAAAATGGCCCAAAACTAATGTCGCACGGCTCTTGTAGCTCCCAATCTCCCATTCCCAACGTAGGTATTGGATTTTCTCAACAACATAAAAAAAATTACAGGCATTGGATTTTTACTCAGTCTCTCAAATCAATGCGTAAGCAGGAAGGTGGTGGGAAATTGGGGAAAAACATACTGTATATGTGTGGGAGTGGAATATAACTTTCGAAAGATACAAAAAGGGTTTTGCCAGATTTTCAAATTCACGCTTAAAATATCCATAAAAAGGTTTAGAGGGTTGTTTGGTCCTCTCAGACTATAATGTTTGTTGTTACCAACCTCAAACTTGGGAAAGATTTCTAGTCAAAATACCCATAAGGTCATAATCCATGAACTCAGCAGGCCAATAGTCTGGGTTGGAGGACACATCGCAGAAACCACCACATTGTAAAAGCAACAGAATAAAAATGAAGAAAGTAATATTAGTTAACCAAACCCAAACAAAAACCAACACCTGGCTTAACGGTTGCTGCGTGGTCTAACCCTATTGGAGGAATTCTCGCTTTCTTCTCCGTATGTATAAACAACCTTTGCTCTCTTGGAATGGTCTAAAACAACGACCTCCTGTGCGTACTGTGATCTAGGGATAGGTCTCTGTCAACTTCATGAAGTTTCTTTCTTTCTGGATAAGGTTTCCTCATTCTGTTGCTGAATCGGACGTACTCTTCTGTTTCTCTGTCCCTCTCTACATGTGAAGAAGTTTCTGCTGATGCGATAGGGTTCTTCATCTCCCTTCTATTGCAGAATCTGACCTCATAACTATATACATTGAAAAGATCACCTAATCTTAACTGCCAACTTTATGGTTATGATCAACTACCCTAATTAATCTGTCTTCTTTAATTTCGTAATGATTGACGGAACCCAAGGAGGGCCTGTTTGGTAAAAAAAAATTGCTTTGCGCGCAGTATGTGGTCCAAGAAACATCGTGATAAAGATCACCTACGATCTCTTAATAGTTAATATAGATTAGACCTCCCCAAGCTTGATTAATCGGTTCTAAGTATTCCAACTTTAAGTTCGAACTACTTTTATTAAGGATAATGGACCGAAGAAACAATATCATAGTTCTCTTCTGTGCAAGTCTTATACTATATCTAACAGTCATTCACACTTGTGGTCGCACTTAAAACATATCAATTATCAAATCTTGGGATCTGCTTCTTTTTTTGGTGGCCAATAATTACAACGAAGTTGAGGTATTGGTTTTCAGTTGGCGGGAATGCTTTGAGTATTGCTTTTATCATGGCAGGTTCTGGTCCTTTATTAACTTCCATAACCACCCCAGTAAACTTTCCCATCACTCAGCACATGCACCTGCCCTGTTTTCCAGGTCGTGATTTGACTCCTTCAATGATTCAATATGTTGGAAAATCTCAGATGTAGAATGGAGGACAGGTCCCGCTGATGCACCAAATCTAGTATTTGCATTTTATTTTCGGAAAGTCACAATCGGTTCGGTGCTTCTTCTGTTTTACTGTTTTACCTAATCTATGCCCTTTGATTTGTTTATTACTTAAAACAATTTATTGGATGAATTACGTATTCAAATATTAATAATCTTCGATGGTGATTTTTCTTACAAGTAAGTGGATGTATATCAAGTAGGTTTTAGGGTTAAAAGTCCAAAACTCGCATTTTATTCTAACCCGTGTTGTTGCAATTCTATATCCTAGACCAATCTAATCTCCAACAACGTACTTTTAGATAATTAATTAAGTATTTTATCCAGTTGGGAAATGGTTAGAGATCACTAACATGTTTTTTTATTTGAATAGTAGATCACTAACATGTTAAACAACCTCACTTTTTTTTTCCTTTTTTTGTTTTTTTTTTTTGTTTTTTTTTTTTTTAGTTTCACAGCTTAAACCCTAATGTTTGTACTATTCATAGGGTAAACAAATTTCCTTCTCATAATAAGCATGCACCATAGAATACATAGATTTTGTGGAGAATCCCGGTATTATTCTAGGATGTTCTCTCTATGCTTATTGTAATTTGGGATTCAGGCTCTATGTCCCTCCCCCCTTATATTATGCAATTTCATTAATCAAGACTTGAGAGCAGCCGCACCAGCCCCACTTCAAAAAAAAAAAAATAAGCATGCACCATAGTGTTTTTAAACTCATCCTCTTAATATCATACTAATTAATTCTTTTTTTAAAATACTAAACTGTTATATAAAATTCATTTCATCACATTAATTGTGCAAAAGTTTGGTTAACTATACTATGTTACCAAAAGAAAAAATATAGAGCACGTTTCAAAAAAAAAAAAAATTATATTTATATATATATATATATAGAGCATCATTACATGTTACGAATGAGAGGACTAGCATTATTAAAACATGACAATGGTGAATCATTGCCACGTACGTTGTCGGCATATTTTGAATGAGACTAGGCAGCAAAATATGACAATCACATGGCCCTTCAGAGGGAGTTACATGACTACTAATCTCCTTCAGTCCTTCACCATCGATTCTCACCTACATGCCTTTTAGAACAGTTCTACGTACCGCAGCCTCAGACGTCTCTCATGTCAGGTGTTCCTCCATCTTGTTACAAGAATCTTATCCTTTATTTCGGTTCCAAAATCACAATCCATTTGAGGATTCCCCAACTACTCGGTTTGGTTGTAGATTACAAAAAGTTTTTTAGTACTTTAGAGCATCGGTGCTCTTCTAATTTTGGTCGTTAATCAATTCTAAGAAGTATAAGCGGTTCATCCTGACTATCGCCAAGAAGGGAAGCACTGGAGCATTACGGACCATCCCTTAAAGTACGACAGATATTTGAAAAGAGATTTATTAGCTATGTAACTTTTTTTCTTATATATACACTACATACATATATGGTGGTGCAAGAATCTTTCTTCCGGCATAAACTGATCCAGAAAACTTTCCTTTCGCTCATGAACGTTTTCAATGTGACAAAATTTACCAGAAGGAAACTCTAATGAAACAAGCTGTTTGCCATGGGATCACTTAAACTACTTATGTATACTAATGAGAGAAGAAACCACCTCATGTGAGTTCTGTTAAGAATTAAGAGCAAGTGGTGTTAGCTCAGTGGTTAGAGCACCCACTACCTACTGACGAAGTCATGGGTTCGAGTCACCATGGGAGTAGGAGTGAAATCATTTGATCCTCTTTTTAAAAAGGGAAAATCGTCCAAACAGTGTCTGAACTTTTCCAGACTATTAATTTTCATACCTATACTTTAAAAAACCTCATAATGGTACTTGAAGTTTTGGCCCCGACCCAATTTCCGTACCTAGCAATAGTAAAATCGCTAACAGAGTTAACTTTTGAATGATATTTTCGTCATTTTACTGTTCATCTTCTCTGAAATGACCACCAACCCAAAATCAACCTTGCAACCCGGATCGAACCCCGATACCAATTAACGCCGGAATTCAGTCTCTACTCTCTACGAATAACCCGCCGAAGATCACCAGCCCAAATCAACCAATTAACACCGGAATCCTTCTATAAAATCTGGGTTTATGTTGAAATCTGGGTTCATAAAATTGGGTCCTCAGTTCTTGCATAAATCTGGGTTCTATAAGAACTCAAACTTTCTCCTCTCTCACTCACCAATTTACTTTGTCTGTACATTCCAATGGAATCAGTTGCTTTGTTAAATCATCTTTTGTTTTTCACTTCTGTCTTTATTTAATCCTTTCTCTCTCTCTCTTCTCCATCTCTGTTGACCATGATGCTCTCTCTCTCCTCCGTGTATGTTCACCACCGACGCTCTCTCTCTCTCTCTCTCTCTCTCTCTCTCCATCTATGTTCACCACTCTCTTCTCAGTCTCTGTTTCACAACGATGTCGGTGTGTCGGTGCACTCACTGAAGGAGAAGGCAGGTTCATCCACGACGGCAAACCGGAAAGAGTTGTGGCGGTAGATCCGACCGACCCGAGCGCCAAACCGAGCGAGAGAATCCGGTCAAAATCATCACGACCCACCATCGAAGTCGGTGAGAACAATTCTGTCCAAGAATCGACAAAAGCAGCTTTATTGGCCAAATCAATCCTACCCAAGAACGACATCTCTGCAATGACCACAAGGGCCACGATGAAAGGCATAAGCTTGGACCATCTTCGCTTGTTCACCGACAAAGCCCCGGCGGAGACCGGCAAGGCTTCGTGAGTCGTCGTTGTTCTCGAGCCTCTTTGAAATAAAACACACCCAGCAAACAAAAATGGCTCCCTCTCTCGTGGGTCTGTTTTTTTTTTTCCAAGAAAGAGAGGAAGAAAGGTCAAGAAATGGGGGTTTTAGCACAGAAGCATTATGGGGTTTTCAGAAAGAAGGAAATGGGTTTGATTTTTCTTCAGTTTCAAGTCAACTAGGTGGGACGAGATTGGAATCAAATTGGGGAAGAAAACCCAGAAAAGCAAAGGTGGAAAGAAACCCAGAAAGATGAGGTTTGAAATTTGATGAAGTGGGGCAAGATAGAGAGGTTCAATCCTTGTTGTTACTGCTGGTTCTCAAGGATGATTGAAATGAAGAAGTAAGAAAGAAGAACTGATAAGCAAGGAGGAAGTGAGGATGAACATTCATCTTTTGAATTCATGTTAAAAAAAAATTGGAATTTTGTTGTTTGGTCTTGGTGATGGTTTCGGTGGAGGAGAAGAAGAGGATGGAGACGAGCGTCGGTGGTCATTTCAGAGAAAATGAACAGTAAAATGACAAAAATATCCTTCAAAAGTTAACCCTGTTAACGATTTTACTGTTGCTAGGTACGGAAATTGGGTCGGGGCCAAAACTTCAGGTACCATTATGAGGTTTTTTAAAGTATAGGTATGAAAATTAATAGTCTGGAAAAGTTCAGACACTATTTGGACGATTTTCCCTTTTAAAAACGAGTAAAAAAAAAAAAAAAAAAAGAGCAAGTTCACCAGTGGTCTCTTCACCGGCCTCCACCTAGGCTGGCTGAAGTGGTGACCCCAATTTTCAGAAAAATGGTTTCCACCGGTTGTTTCTTGACCAGCATGAATCTGACATTTGCTTACCCAGGTCAAGAAGCAGGCCAACGTCTTGACCAAAATCTGACCCAAGCAAGCCGGTTGCCAGCTCGGCAAAACTCCATATCGTGTTTGACGTCAGCAAGGCCGCGACGGAAACTAAGCCAAGAGTGCCAGAGATGTCGCCGGTGCCGAAGAGCCGAGGACAACCCAGAAACCAAATCATCAAAACTTGATCAATTTCAAAAACTGAGAATATTAGTATGTAGAACGTGTTGAGAGGATTAACTTTCCTACCTCATGCAGTTAAATTGGCCGCCAGAACCGCCGAAAATTGCCGCGAAACTGTCAGAAAAACTTCAAACTTCTCGAGCCTCGTATTGCCGCCGTCCGTCACCGATTGGATAATCCACCGCTAGGAGGACGTCAGCATTAAGGAGAGGGATTAAACGCAGGTGGTCCGCCGCCGGAAATGGCCAGACGGTGGAGCGCTGGTCAGATTCTCTTTCTGGGTTTCCGAGTTGCGCTCACGGGTCAGAAGTTCAGAAGCTTCTATCGTGGCCTACCAAAGTTTGACCCGATCTGATCCAATATATAGCATCTCCAATAATTGCATTTGGACGGCTACGATGAAGTTGGTGGGTATTTCAATGGCCCAGATCGCACAGCAAAAATTTCTCCTTTTTCCTTTAATAATTTCTAAAATCCCATCATTTTGAAAAATCATTATAAATAGTTGGGGTATCCGAAAAATTCCTCGAAAATTCTTACGAACTCATTGTGTCATGTACTTTATTATCCAACTCTTAAATCGCGGATTTCACTTGTGAAAATTTCTGAAAATATTCTCGAGCATCTTTTAGAATTACAGAGATCGTAAATAAATAAATAATTTATCGAACAATCTCAATTAAGCTCGATGAATTCCGGGACTCACAAAGAGTATGCAAATGATCTATTTACATCAAATATATTTCAATTTTACAATAAAAAAAATCAATGAACAGTAATTAACCGCTCAAGTAACATAACAAGTAGAAACACATATCCAGTGGCAGTGAAAAGTGTCTTAACCCAGTGACCCTGACCTATTGACCCAACGGGTGAACTTGCTCTAAGTCTTCTACCGTTCTAGTTAATAAACAAAACAAGTACTGAATAGCTCAACCAGTTAACAACTCTTAAAAAGAAATGACATAATTTACAAATAATTCTTCCGACACGGGGTGATTGACGATGCATATTGTGGACAAAAAGCTCTTAATAACCCTAGGTAAGAGAACATGCTTTAAGTCTGTTTCGTTCTTTTGCCAATGTCTTCCCAAGAATTCCCTTTATATCAAGTAGGTAGTAGTTCAAGAACTCGAACTTAACAAAAAAGATTTACATTTAATCCTCTTTCCCATGAGCTTTAAGACTTTAAGAGCATAGACCTTCTTTTTGTGTAGTTTGATTTCCAACTTCTATTGTGCTTGAATCTTTTCTGGAAAAGGGTAACAAAGTAGCAGCAGAGTCGCGACTGATAAAGAGACTATGTCATAGAGAAAAGAAACAACAGACAGTTACACAAGGGTAGTCCTATCCACCCACATGGTTTTGCCTACAGAAAGGACGTACAAAATCTTCAACCGCAATGGGATAGGGTTAGGTTTCCATTGGAAAAAAAACAATGGGATAGGGTTAGGTAACTAGGCAGTTAAAACGTCCAATCCTCTCTTTCGATCAATATTTGTTTTGATTTGAATGAATGTGTCTCTAACCCTCGGCCGGACTCTGAAAATTATAAGATCCCAAAACGTGGTGAGACTGGTGATCGATGATGAAGACTTCAAACAGTCAAAACACGTACGCACGCTCATGCAGCAGCACCATCGGAGGAAGATCAATTCCTAAGCTGTGCTGTCGGTGACTAAGCGTCTTTACCTTCTGGAAGAAGAAACAGAGAAAAACTGAAAGAGATCGTTCAACAATGTGTCTATAAAATTCAACATATCCAAAAGATGCGAATAATAAAATGTAAGTTCGTCAACTCTCCGACTTAGAGTAATCTACTCTTTTAAGGAGCCTGTAGTACTTTAATTTGCTCTGAATTTTCAATGCAGCTTCATGTAGGGTCTATTTAGATATTGGAAAAGGCGTGGAACAAGAAGAAAATCGTTGAATATTTGCTTCCTTTAAATTTTTTTTTTTTAGCTTAGTTAAACAGTTTGTACACTGGTCTTGTGCACCTGCAGCCAGCAGGATCCAAAATTTTGGCTAAATATTAAAACCTAATGTCACAGTGCGTCAATTCTTAAACCCTAGATATCTTTCTATCCCGCACTCTCGTTTTTTTCTTAGGTGAACCATCAATCCCTTTCCTACCAAGAGTGACGACCGACCTTGAATTCAACTACCAAATTAGATAAAGCCTCAACCAAATTAAGGAATATATCTGAAAGGTGTAGTATAATTAATGAGAGTCAAAGCTATTGAATTAGGTGCACAAACGTGTATCCAGATTTAATATTAACATAATTGACATGCATCAACGTGGCTTCATCGTAATCCAATCGAGCTTAAAAGAAAAATTAAGCCCCAAATTAATTTCTCAATACTAATTGGCGCTCTTCAAAAGGCAATCTCCTTTAATTGTCTCTTCCACTCGCTATCTCTTGTGATTAGTGACAGATCCAGTCACTAACTGGTTTGACACTTTGACACGGTCCGGCTATATGAAACTGATATTATAGATTTTTTTTTGAAAGGATTTTTTTTTTTTGAAAGGATATTATAGATTATATAGTTGAGAAGAAACAAGAAGCAAGTTATGAACTTATGATGTAAAGAGCATCTTTAGCAGATCTTTAATATTGACACTCTAGTTATTTTGGAGAGCATATTTAGCATTTATCGATTTTTTGCAGCTACATCAGATTCCTAAAGTGTTTCTTTATTTTAACTTTTAGCTATTTCGCTCCTAAATATAGAGAGCGATATGAGACTTTTAAGTTTTTCTATTTATTTATAAATACAATTAAATTATTTTTTCTTCTATCAATAAATAATAGAAATTCAAAGTTAGTTAAAATAGAGAGAACTGATGCATGCAGACGTATTTAAAATTAGAGGTATTTTAATTAAGGTCCAATTCGCTACATCAATTTTCATTATAGTCCGGTCACTTTTTTATTTTTAATTGCAGTCCAACAACTTTTTTCATTGCCCATTTTGCCCCTCAAGGTAAATAAAGAAAACAAATCAAAATATCATAATTTGGGGATGTTTGGACCCAAAATGAGCATTTTGGCCTGACAAGGCGTGTCTTGGAGAAATTGAGCCAATGTCAGTGGCTCAAGCTATATATTGTCGACTAGTTCGAAATATATTATTTAGAGGCTAAATAAAGTCTACTTGCAGAATTATGGAAGATTATGCGAACTGCAAGAAAAGGAAATGATGGAAGCATGGAAATGAAAAGTCACGCTTTAGCAAGTTCTCCTCCCTTCCCAGTGATTTTTGCTCTGCTCGATCTACGACGTCGAGTATCGATTGTGATTTTGAAGAAGCTCAGCAAAAGTCCTCGCCACGAGGCACAGAAGACCCCCACGACGAGGTTGGTGCTCTCCTCGTCTACAGTCGCTCGAAAGAAGTCAGGTCAAGGGACACCCCCGACGACCGCACCCGAACGGTGCTGGCACGCCCGCGCAAAAAAGAGACTGTTGACCAGCTGCAACAAAACTAGAGCCAAACATTTTGGCAAGCCCAGTGGGACTACACCAGAGTCTTTTTGTGTTCACCATCATTGGGATGCCAGAGGAAAATCTTTACCAAAAGAAATTCCTGAAGTCATGCCTGTTTTTCTTAAGAAGAAGAAGTGCAAATTCCTAAACGTCTCAAAGCGCAAGGCCTCCAGTTACAAGCCGCATAAAACTGATGGTGACGCTGCTGCTGCAGATGACGAGGCGACAATAGAAGGCTATGTGCCCATTCCCATTCCAGAGAATGCGAGCATAGAAGAGCGGCTTGATATCCTTCAAAAGAATTCTACCGCATACCATGAGAATATGAGAAAAGCCCTCGCGGAGGACCGTCGACGGCTCGATGAGTTCACGATTTCGATCAAGAGGCTTGAGCTGGGGGCACAGCAAACACAAGGTGAATTGGAACGTTAAGAACCTGCTCGCGAAGAGGTCGTTTCTGAGACTAACTTGCCTATAGGTAGCAATCAACCTAAGGGTCTCACTGGTGAGTCACAACCTTACACAGAGGCTGTGCATGGAAAAGGTCATCAACAACATTGTTCTTCTGACAATACAATTGTCTCTGAACAAATATATGATTTCTCCACTGATCAAGCCAACTACGTGGCTACTGATCAGATGCATGGGGGGCAAGATATGACCCATGATCATCCCTTTGATCAAGAGAAGTTGGCGACAAAGCCGATCTTGGGACACCATCATCTCCCAAATTGCAATTGAAGATCATGCCTCGTCAACCAACAAAGATACTTGGGGGGCAAGATTACCTCTCTCACGAGCCAAATTCCTCTAAATTCTTCAACGCGAAGTATCTTTGTTCTTTTCCTACAAGCTCTCACAGGAGGGATTTTTACCCTACAAATTTTGATACATCGGAGCTTGGAGTGAAGCATAGATGGTCTCCCCCGTGGTCTTCTAGAGGTTAGTCAAACATGGTGCTGCTAGCTTCTTTCTTTCTTTGCTTTTAATTTTCTGTTAATTTTCCATTTCTAGTTTTCTTTTCATT
Organism: Rosa rugosa; assembly: GCF_958449725.1. NCBI lineage: Eukaryota > Viridiplantae > Streptophyta > Magnoliopsida > Rosales > Rosaceae > Rosa > Rosa rugosa. The sequence goes on along the minus strand of NC_084821.1, from coordinate 58,067,599 downwards.
AAAAAAGAAGAAGAGAAAAATACAAAAAGAGTTCTAAGATTGTGCACCGCTAGATGCGAAGGTAGTGTCTGGCCTAGCTGTGGCTTGAACCTAATTTCTAATATATATTTGGAGACCATTTGACTTTGATGTCGAGTTAAGGCCTGTGCGCATATGAAGGAATTCGACGCTCGCAAAATATGCAGGAGTACAAGTCCTTTGAAGCTCTTGATATGGAGAATTTAGACCAGCAAGTGGTCGTAAGGGGTTGTGAATCATAACGGAATAGGTGAAGTCTCTTTTGTTAATATTGGCCTAAACTCCTTATTGGTGCCTAGTTCAGGTCCCTTAAGGTTAAAGGCGGCTTTTATTAACACTTGTTGAACTGTCTTCACACTTATGACCTTACTCATCTTAGTAAGTATAGCCTATGTGAAATGGTGTTTAGAAAGGGGACAACGTTCATGACAGGTTCTTGAATCCAGAAGTGCGTGCAAATGGGCATAAACCACTATGTGGGAGTAGCTCATGCCAAAATGGATTCTGCCTCTCTTGTTCGCCCTCCCCCTCCTGGCCATTTCAGTAAGGTTGCCCAAAGAATACCAGACATCAGATACATGGGGGGCAATAAAGTCGGCAAAGAAAGCGTCAGTTCATAACAAAGGCAATTCAGATTGTGGCATTCAAGCTTTATGGCCTATTTAGAGGCCTATATGGAATCAGTCAAGTAATTTCAGTCAAGCCAATAAAAGTGGCTTTGGAGCAACAACATTATAAGAGCAGTGTTGATTCAAGACCTCTTCAGTTAAGACGAAGACCTTTGACTTTGAGGTCTGGGGGGCAATGTTTGGACCCAAAATGAGCATTTTGGCCTGACAAAGCGTGTCTTGGAGAAATTGAGCCAATGTCAGTGGCTCAAGCTATATATTGTCGACTAGTTCGAAATATATTATTTAGAGGCTAAATAAAGCCTACTTGCAAAATTATGGAAGATTATGTGAACTGCAAGAAAGGAAATGATGGAAGCATGGAAATGAAAAGTCAACTTTAGCACATTTTCCTACTTTGGCTAGGAGAAACCGAGCTAAACAAGGAAGGAGGGGAGGCAGACTAACCAAAAGAAATCTAAATGAGCTAAAACTCTCCAGATTTATTTTAGACATCCCAAGGATCATTTCTTATGAAGAGTACCAGAGCTAGTTTTGAGTGGAAAGCCTTCAAACAATCAGTCCAATTTTCTGCAGAAGCAAAACTGGAAAACTGGACCTGTAAGGAGTCCAGCAGCGTTTCTGGCCCAACCACATGGAATTAAGCTCTGAAATATCACCACAATGATCTACACTCATGATGGATCATTTGATATGAAGAAGTCGAAGGCCCATTCTAATTTCTTGGTGGAGATATAACTGAAGGAATAAAGGAGCAGAAAGTGACTCAAACCTAACAAATTCCATTAGTGTTTAAATGCTTAAACCTAACAATTCCATTAGTGTTTTAGTGCTCAAACCTAACCCATCATGATTTGTTTAAGGCCAACCACTATGGCTTGGTAGTCTATATATAGAGGCTACAAGTAACAATACACAACACAATTCATCAAAGAATCTCTATGATCATCCAAGCCTCTCTAGAGCAACCCCTCACTTTCTCTTACCGGTGATCACACTCCAGTCCTAGTCTTCTCAGAAGCCGACTGTCAGTGCCACCAAACCCTCTGTCAAAGTGCTTCGGTCCTAGTCTCCTCGGGAGCCGACTGTAGTACCGCGACCACAACGGTTACGGAACTAGCCAAGCAAGGGTAACGCCCTCGCAAACCAGCTAAGCTAAAGTCACGCTTTGGAAAGTTCTCTCTACTTCCTGGTGATTTCGCTCTGCTTAACCTACAACGTTGAGTATTGACTTGGTGACACAAGACAAAGTCCTCACCACGAGGCACAGAAGAATCCCGCGACGAGGTTGGTGCTCTCCTCGTCCACAATCGCTTGAAAGATGTCAGGTCAAGGGACACTCCCGACGACCGCACCCGAACGGTGCTGGCACGCCCGCGCAAAAAAGAGACTGTTGACCAGCTGCAACAAAACTGGAGCCAAACAGGGGACTTTGTTTTCAGTTTAAATATTTAAATTTTAAATTTCAAATTCCTAAACTCTACTTAAGGAAATAATAATAAATAATATGGCGCTAAATCTATGCAAACATGTCTTGTATATCTACATGAAAGGTCACTAAATTCTCAAACAATGTAGTTTATCTATATCATAAAATCAAAAAAGAAAAAATATGACAAACTAAGTAGAGTCGTTGACACAACAATACTTAGAGATATAGTATTGATTAGTCCATGGTCGAGTTTTAGTAATATTATTCCTACTTAATAGGTAGGGAAAAAGAAACCAACACTACTATACCTTTGTAATAGGTATGAAAAGTGAAAATTTTTATGCACAAGGTAATAAAAAAAGAGGAAGGTAGTTTAGACATGGTTCCTAATTAATGAAAAAGGCAGGAAAAAAAAAAAGAAAAAAAAGAATGATTGCAGCTCGCCTTTCCCCTTAAGAAATTACCTTTGTACTAGGTATCAAAATTGCAAACATATCTATGCACAAGGTAATGAATAAAGAGCAACTTAGTTTTAACATTGTTCCTAATCAAAAGGTACCGAAAAAAAAATCATAGCAACTTGTCTTTCCCTTAAGATATGAAAAAGGCATCTCCATTTCCAAAATATCTCTCCTTTGTACGATTTATCTTAAGGTGCAAAGGTAGATATGCACAATGTAGAATATTACCTCTTTAGATGGATCAAAACTTTCTTATGAATACTCATCTGAAATATCTATTTGATTGTATAATGAAGTAGAACAACATGACAATTCTATAATGAAGGTGTAAAAATAAGAAGAAAGTGATGAGTGTTGTAAATATTTTATATATATATATATATGTGGCTGTCCACTGTAAATACTCATTAGTTATTTTCTTATGATGTAAATCCTACTCCTATATAAAGGGGTCTAATGAGAATGAAACATACACTTTTACCTCCTCCTATATTCTGTTTCTCTATCCTATCTCTCTCTTATTCTCTAGTTTATAACACGTTATCAGCACGCATTTGCTCTTATTTTTTTTCTTCTTCTTTGAACTCCATGATGATCTGCAAGTCTTATGGTGCAACATAGTTGCTTATACCAAGGCAAATGATCTATGAGTTTCTTTTTTTCTCTATAGATGAATATCAATTTTTTTGTATGCGTTCATATAATTGTTGAAAATTTATATTTCATATATGACAATGAGAACTACATGTTCCATTGCTCAAGACTCGAGTCCTCTGACCGAGTAGTCTTATCACACGAATGTTTTTCTCGTGTGTTCCCCTATGGGATCCATTGTTCATATTTATGAACTCTTCAAAACTCTGTTTCGTATATGAATTTTCTATCATTGTTCATAGAACATATAGTTCTAATACTTATGGATCCTGATATATCTCGTCTTTTCTCTTTGTAGAAAGATGACGCATCTGATAAAGTTGGACTTTGATCCTCTTGAAATTTCTGGCAATAATTATTTGAGTTGGGTTCTAGATGCCGAAATTCACCTTATAACTAACAACCTTAGAGATGCCATCAAATTTGACACTAAGTCATCTGTGCAAGATCGCGCCAAGGCTATGATTTTCTTGCATCATCATCTTGACAAAAGCCTAAAAGATGAGTACTTTATTATGAAAGATCTGCTCGAGCTTTGGCAAGCGTTGGCTAATCGATTTGCTCACCAGAAAAGTATTTTTCTACCTAGAGCACGATATTGATGGACGCATTTGCACCTTCAGAACTTCAACTCTATCACTGATTTCAATTCCGCTATGCATCGGATTATCTCCCAACTAAAATTATGTGGAGAACCTGTCAGTGAAGATAGCAAGCTCAACGTCTCTGATTTTTTTTTTTGTAGATAATGGATAACATGTTGACAACATGATCAGCGGCGGTGTTCTTGGCACTGATTAATTTTAAGCCTATATTTAGGCATTTTTTCTATCTATCTTTGTTTTGTTTAATCATTTTTATTTGTATTTTTTTCTTATTTGATTTTTCTTTAATTATGTAATTATCTTTAATTACGTTTCATTATGAATCATGCTGAATGTTTCATCATGAATTATGTTCATTTAATTATGAATTATCCTTTATTAAGGTTAATTACATTAATTATCTTTATTACAATTTATTTGTTGAGATTATTTTTGGCCTGACAAACGTTTTTGTCATATGAGCTACATGAATACCTAAATTTTTTCTTAATTATGTCTACCATCAATGATTTATATCCACCCCATACTATTTTTTTTTTTGTGAAAAAATAACAAAATTATTTTCCATCGCTGGGACTTGAACCCAGGTCTTTTTGGATTAGAACCAAATATCCTAACCAACTAGACTACAACAAATTTATGATATTTTGTTATAATGTTCTATTAATGCATGTTTCAATTACTGACTATAAATGAATCTGTCTCTATTTTGGCATATAGTACTCACCAATTGATATCAACAATATCAATTATGTTTCCAACATAATAGAGGTATGTATTTTCATGAGTTTGATGACTTCAATTTGATCTCCTCTTATCATCTTATCTGATAATTTGGTATAAAATTGTCAATTTATAATGAGATCGAAACTACATGTTTCTTGATCCAATTACATGTGGACTTAAAATTCCTCCTCTGATTGTTATATAATCAAATAGATCGAAACCTCTTGTTTCTTGATCTCCAATTATGTCAGGACCTTTACCCTTCTCTTTACAAGTACATGTGAACCTTTATTCACTCCACTTTTAGAACATGCTTCTAATTGTGAAAACTCAAACCAAATGTTTTGAGTATGAGGGCTATGATCCCTAAATCTATTATTATTGGAGTATACGCTTATACCCATATGGATCATTGTCCCAAACTCGAAATTTGAGTATATCATTTTGACATTTTTCAGTGTCAAACAATAATATGAACCACGTGTTCATCAATAAATTCAATTTGAATTATGAATGTTCATGATAAACATAATGACAAACACATTTGTCTTGCATATAATGAAATTATGGACATGATCCATTGCAGTTGTTGATAAGTTTTCACAATTGATGCTTCAGAAAGCTAAGGTAACAATCATTTCAAGAGCTGCAGATCTTGATTGATAGCTCCAACTGAGCTCATATTATGTTACATTTATGGAATACCATTGTATATATTGGTAATGAAATTTTCACGTAATTTAAGTTGTATCAATCAACTATGAGTATACTATTATATACTATATCATGAATTAAAAATTCCATTGAGCCAAATAAAAATTATTTTGGCGTGACCATTGTGTCCTTATTTTATGTAATATGTCATGTAGACTCATCTACATACTTTACATTGTTGTATAATACAACAATAATTGCAAAACATCCTAACGAGGATATTATAATTTATCGCATATTTGCGAGTTGCCACTTTAATAAGACAACCCTCCCACCATTAGGAGGAGCAATATCGTTTATGAAAAACGACATGAATTGGTGTGTGATATCTATCCACCATGTCTCATTTTAATTTTGAGAAAAAATCTCAATTCATTATCTTTTTGACCTAAAATTTGGTTTGGGCTCGGCACCCCCCAATGGATATCATAGATCCAATATTTTTTTTTTGTCGCACATTTTGCGAATGGTCAAACTAGATAGTCTTCCCGCCGTTAGGGGGAGGAAACACTAATGTAACGGCATGAATTTATGTGTACTATATCCACCAAGTCCAATGTCTCAAGCTCCCTATATGACACGCTAAAAGCAAGTGCGCAATTTAACCCTGCAAAATGTAGTTGTCAGTATAGAATAAGTAGGGATCGTTCAAGCCGGGGATTGAGGGTACACCTGTAATTGCATAAACAAGTAAATAATTAATAAAAGTATAAAGTATTATTTACGAAAATAAAACAAAGAATATAAATATATACAAGAAAATGTAAAAACATATATACAAGGGTGGAACGCAAGGAACAAAGATCAAAACCACAATCATATGAAAGAAATCCAATTACAATTCCTATAGTTGATTTTCTATGTCATGAGAAAGAAGTTGATCATGTGAAACGTTAGAAAGCAAACGATTTCCCATATTTTACTTTCCTTGAATAATTAATCTAAGTGAAAGCACCTAAATTAATCATATTGAACATGCAATCATAGTCTAGAAAGCTAGCTACTCAAGAACATATTCAATGCATGAAGAACAAAGAAATGATGTCAACCAAAGTGCACAATCTAGTATGAAAAAGTTCTATTTGCAATCCTCCTTAATTGATTTCGACTTTTGTCCAAAGCCTTTACTACTTATGATTTAGGGTCACAAAACAATTAGGTGAATTGTTTACCTAAATCTAGCACCAATTACATGCATATATCCTAAGTTGGCCACCAAAGAACACATACATATAAAAGTTTTCTGTAATCCAAAATCAATCAAGCAATCTCACATAAGCAACATATAAATCAACATATAGAAATCGTAAATTTATTTCAAAACATATAAACGGGCTTTAAACTTTGCCCTTAACGTCATGTTAACTAGAATTCATAACTCTACGAATCAAACAAAGGAAAACAAAAGAAAGTATGAAATACACCGTGAAATATGAATGACAGACCCTTGAGACGAGGAACTTGAAGATCCTTGAAAGCAAGCAATCTTCTAGGGATGACACAAGGGTGGATGGCGGCTAGGATCTTGATGTATTGCATGACTTCTTCTCCTCCTTGGTTAAGACGCAGAGCTTTTGAAGACTAGAGAATAGAGAGAATTTTTTGTGTGTAGAATTATGGGATAAGTGGTGTGTTAAGTGGTGTCAATGATGCTCCTATTTATAGGAGGATGGCAACTTGGTATCCAAGCCTTCAAGATTGATCCACACAGCATTAGCCAATCAGATAATTCCACATCATCCTTCCCATGTCATCCAACCAATAAGAAGCCTTCAAATTAGCACCTTGATTCTAGGGAGATTATTTTTGCATTAATTACATTATTATTTTCTGATTTATCTCCTCAATTTCAGCCAAGGATGGAGTGTAGAGCTCAAGGAATGTATCTGGACCTGTTTTCAACCTTCCTCAATATTGTAAATCCCTTAAAACTCTCCATCATAAGTTCAAAACGTCACCTTCTTGAATCCTCTTTTATTTTCACGGAAAATCATGTATTTATCCCCAAAAATTACTCCTTTTACCTCCAAGACCCCTATAATATCTAGTGTTCTTCATTTTGCCGAAAATTCCCAAGTATTCTAGAAGAATCTTGAGTTTTGAATCATCTTGAAGCCACACGGTCTCCTAGTGCCCTCAGGTTTCCTAGCCTCATCAGGATTCCTACTTTGACTGAGATTCCTAGTCATACCAGGAATACTCCATTTCTTCATTTCAGCTCATTTCTGCATCCCTTGTGCCTTGCCTTTGTCATCTCCAACGTCTCACATCCTTCTCATGTGTCTTTAAGCTCATTTCCTTGTCATTTTCTCCGATGTACCTAGAAAATAGAAACTAAATTAAAAATGATTAAGTAAAGGAAATAACTAAGCAAAATATGGGGAGTTAAATATTAAAATTTCGCATTAAAATGCTCCTATCACTATAAGGGAAGATTATACAAGCCCTATAATGCTCTTCATGAGGTTATACAAAGATCCACATTCTCTAATTAATTTATCCTAGAGAGACAATACATTCCTAAAAGAGGAATGAGTACTTGATATCAACAAAGCTTATTATAGTTAATGCATGCATATATGAATGTGTGAGATCGAAATTTGATGATATCTCATCTATAGTAGCGCTACTGAGAATCATCAAGGGTTGTATACTATACCACGTTTCGTTGTGTCGACAAACTATAATATTGGCCAAATTGAAAAGAGGCAAATTCCAATGAAATAGAATATTGTAAACGTGATGATATACTTGGACTTTATCGATCAACCCTAAAAATTACAAGAGGGTGTACTAAAGTGAATTGAAATCACTATGACACAAGTCTCTTTATAGAGACATGAGATTATCATTCTTCTCCAAGCGACAACTTTTCTATAAGTATAGTGTTACATATATGTGTTATATTGACGAGAGGCTTATGGTATGTTGTCTTGGTTAATATGAAGATCTTAAATGCAAATTGCTAAAAGCAAATCCCCAAAACCTATGTGTCATTATACACATATTGCTTAACCAAATCCTTAATGTATTCATATTGCCAAAGGCAAGTCCATGAATGAATGAAAGAGCTTAAAGCTTGGTCATGGAATCAAAAAGTCTAAAGTTCATATATACTCATTCATTTAAGGCCAAAGTGACTTATTACCTCAATGAGTACTATGACAAGACTAAGAAACTGAATTCGAATCATGCTCACAATGTTGCAACATATTCTAACTTTCGCGAAGTTATGAATTTATCTAGAGCTCATATACTATATATGAAATTATCAATTACACAAATTAATATTTATGGCTAAGTATACCATACTTAAACTTCAATGCTCGGATAAAGGTAAACTTGTCAATTATTGTTCCTTTATATTGTTATTCTTTAACTAATATCTTTATCTATAATTTGAGCATATGAAATTGGTTTTACTCTTATCATGTCAGGTAAGATTCATTAAGAATATCATAGTTTTATTGGTATTACCCTAACCTTTGCAGGAATTGCAATTCATGATGAGTCCCTTTATGCAAAGCACACATAGTCTCACCTATATATGTGATCGACACACCATATCTAATATACATGGTGCATGTATTTTATTACATACATGATCAAAGCTTGCAACAATCAGAGGGAGATTCTCATCAGGGGGAGCATTCAAAATTATGCTACCTAGGACATATGCGCATTGCACTCTTTTTCTCCTTCAACCAGGGTTGTTTTTATCTCACTGAGTTTTTGTTACCTGGCAAGGTTTTTGATGAGACAACATTAAGCGCGTCCAACATCATATCACAAATTCGTGGACATCCAATGGGGAGTGTTGTAAATATTATATATATGTGGCTGTCCACTGTAAATACTCATTAGTTATGTCCTTATGATTTAAATCCTACTCCTATATAAAGGGGTCTAATGAGAATGAAACATACACTTCTACCTCCTCCTATATTTTGTTTCTCTATCCTATCTCTCTCTTATTCTCTAGTTTATAACAATGAGAATAAAGAAGAAGAAAAAGACAAGATATATATAGGGTGTAGAAAAATGATGGTAAGGTATGATCATTTTATTTAAGTTATAATTTTTTTTAATGACGATGCATCAATTAAGGGTTTTGTTGTGCTGATGACACATTATAATTGGTATGATTTTTATGAATACCAAATTAATTGAAAAAAAAAAAACATTAACTCTCAATTAATTGACTCATAAATTATTGATTGTTTTGAGTAATATTGTTATGGGTAAATTCGGAATGTGGAAAAGTAGAAGTTGACTTATCATGCCAATATAGGAAACTAAGCTGATGTGGATGCCTAGTCACTGGACCGCAATTAACAAAAAAATTCGTTCGGATTACATTCAGAATAGGTCATGATTTTTGGACTTAAAACTAATTAACTCTTAAAAGTATTAACCAAAATGACTTTTTAGCTATTTTGGCTAAAATTTGACTAAAAATGGCTAATATTGCTAAAGATGCTCTAATTGAGTGAGCAAATTGTTACTGACATATGGTAGTGATAAAAATTAGGTACATTCTAGGGTAAAGAAACTTTTTTTTTTTTTTTTGAGAACTGTAAAACTATAGAGACGAATGAGATATAGAAGGATGTGAAGAAAAAATAATTAACTAACTTAATTAAAATCATTCTCTTTTTTTTTACGGCATATAAGTTAATTACTCTTTCATATTTTTTTATTTTGAAAAGGAATTGATTGCATTAGTAATCAAGTCATGAATACAGGCCAGAGTCTAACAGAACTTACATAAGAATTCCGGGACAAACCGGGTAACCTATCTAAGCCATAACTAAACTCATTAAAGTCTAAAGGGATGCTCGCTGAACAGCAAGCCTAAACTAAGCAAGAATAACCTTGCTCTCTAAGGAAAATATATTCATTTAGTCTAATCTGCCAATCACGCAATTATAGTACAAATATCAACTAGAAACATCTTAGAAAAGCCTATAGAAATTACCCCTACTTCAAAAGGCTGGAGTCCAGAATGTCTAAAAGCCAAGAGAACTTAAGAGAGCACTAGTCCCTCCCCCTTAGGGTTGGAACCGGCACCATCTTCAGCCTCCTCCGTAGCCAACAACCTTGGAAACAGGTTGCTCCTCGGGCTATTCTTGAAGGTCCGCAACCCTTCTCCAAAGTTGAGTCCAATAGGCCCAGTCAATGGCCCGTTGAAAGCAGCTCCAAGCTCATCCGGCCCATAAGCCCAACTCAGCCCTGTAAAGTCAACCCTAGTTCAAAACTAGGGTTTCCTGCCGGTTTTTTCGGAGCTTCCCCGCAGCTAGCCGCCGCACTCACCAGCACTGCCTGATCAATCGCAACCAATCCTAGCCCAGGCCTAGCCACCGCCGATGCTATAGCGATCCGTCTTGGCCCTCTTGCCGCCATCACCGATCGCTGCAAACCCACAGCACTACAGCCAGACTCGATGGCGTCTCGACCCGACTTCACCATCAGCGCCTTCATCCGCCCAAACCTGACCCCAAACTTGATCAATCGACGCCACCACACAACGCAAAGCAGCGCTGCAAGCGCCGACACCGACATCCCCATTCCGACACGATCTGCCAGACCATGTCGAAAAGCACCACCCTCAGCCGAGAACAGCCTCAACCGGAGCCTTCTTGAACCTCGATCGAGAGCCCAGCGTCGTTGCAGAAGAGACCGCGATCTCTCCACACCCAAGCCGCCGCCATCTCGCCTCTGCATGGTCTGGAGAGCACGAGACTCACTGCCGCCATCACGAAATCAGAATTTCGCCTTGCCGGGTCTCTCCGCAAGTTTCGGAGGCCCTCTCGCCATAGTCAATCTTTTTTTCAGTATGTTTTTTTTTTAATTACTCTTTCATATATAAACTTGTACTCATCAATGAGATATATTAAGTTAAACAAAATTCTTTTATCCTAAGCTCGATAAGAGCAGTCAAGTGACAGCGGCAGTGGAACCCTCTTTGGTTCTCTCCGATTTCCGGTTGTTCTAGCAGGTGAGGCTTCTTGTCGTGGGTGTCGAAGTCGTGGGGCTCTCTTTCTCGGATTCCAGGAGGTCGGATCCCGGAGAATTGGCAGTGGGTCAAGGAGGGATTCGATCTCCCTAACTTCGGGCGCTGGGCAAATGATCGGAGGGCAGCATCCGATTTGCTCTGCAGGTGCTTCGAAGATCCAAGTTTCAGCGGCGGCCTTACGTGCCGGCGTCGGTGCAGTTCGACTACGGTGAGTACGGATCAAACGCGTCGACGTTCAGTTTGCTCCCAACCAAATTCATTTGATTTTTTGGTGGTTCACTATTACAGGAGAGATGGGGTGGTGGCAATGTCGTTAAACCAGAGGATCTGCTGCCGACTGTGGCGGCGAGTGTTGGCAATGGCAGCGGGGTAGCAGTGAATGGCGTTCTTCTGCCGGAGACGATGTCAGTGTGGTGGCCACTAGCTTGGGAACTAGGGTTTGCCTTAAATGGGCTTGGACCTCTAACTGGGTCTCAAGTCAGGAAACTAGTCTATGGGTTGGAGTTTGGTACTAGAATTTTTATAGTTGCCTAGTTGGCTTATTTTAAATAATGTCCATGCTAGTGAAAGTGTCTCTATGAGCCCATGTGGAAGTACTTAGTGTCACCGTATCACAATTGTGTGCTCGGCGTGTGAGATTATTGCATGCAGAGGCGAGATCCTTTTGTTAACATAGACCACTCTGAGCTACAATTGTCAACACAGATTAGTCATTTTGTACTATTCTTCTCTATGAATCAGAGGCATAATATTGTTATGTACTCTTTATTTCAAAAAAAATCAATGAGATATATTATTTCTCTCAACTTTTGTCACTTTTTAATATAAATCTACAAATTCTTAAATCGGATGAATGAGAATCTTGAAACTTTTTTTTTTATTTTTGACGAATGAGAATCTTGAACTTGAATATTTCTCATTGTGTATTTTATCTAATACATGACCACATTTGGGTACAAAGCTTTTCTCTTACTCGGTGTACACGATACATATTAATCCTTTTCATGATTGAATACATGATCTTTTATTTTTAGTCCCATATTCTCTTTCCATATACCATTAATTTTTTTTTGGCAATAATACATAGGGAGGGTCTATTCAGACCTCCAAATTTGCTATTTGGACATCCCCTACTGATTAGACCTCCAACTTACTTTTTTAAGTATATAAAATGCTAATTGAACCTCCTTAATCTCACGAAAATACCCTTGACCAATAAAATCATTATCAATTCAAAACCCCATAATTTAAAATTGCATGGAGATTATAGCCTACAACAACGGGTTGTTTGTCTAAACTGCAGACTATATATATATATATATATATATATATATCCACTGCAGTATCCACTTCCAAAGCTAGCACCTTTGAGTATGCAGGTTTCCAATATGGGGAGTTATGGATTATTTGCTGTGTATTATTGAGTATCCGGATGCACGAATAAATGCTAGGAAAAAGGGAGTCATATGGTTTTAATTGCATACTGGCATTCGTATCTTTCTCGATCAGAAGAAAAAAATTACATACTGAAAGCAATGCCCTGAGATGTGCATCAAAGTTTCATTGATTACCCTAACATCGATACCAAGGGTTACAAACTTACAATCGATCATATAGTGACATCTACTATAAGCAAATTTCTTTTTATCTGTGTTGTTTGTTGTCTCCATGATTGGCTTGTTCACTCAACCTCCTCGTGTGCCCATTGTTTCTCAATTGCTTCCCATATCATCATACTGAGCTCAAAATTTTGTGAATTTTATAAACAAGACTTTGACCGGAAAGCCTAGAAAATTGGAAATTTCTATAGAGGTATCATATCTAAGACTAATGAGGAAGATGCTTTGAAAATAGAAGAGAAACCGGTTAGTCTGTCATGGAGGACTCAAGGTAGGAAAAGAATGTGTTGATCTGGGTTTTTTTCTTTTTGTGTCCTTATTTGTCTTCTCATATGAGATAACAAAATTAGTTAACAATTAAAAAAGATGGAGGTACAAATAGCAAATTTGGAGGTCTGAATAGACCCTCCCTAATAGATATGTATCCCCTTAACGTCACTTCATGAGTAGCCGAGTCCTGTATTCATAGTTGTTAATAATGGGAGAAGATCAAAGATGAATCCTCTTTTGCCACATATATAGGATGTATAGAATGCAATGATCCACATCGATCACTTTTTCATGCAAGAGCTTGAGTACGATAACGAAATCGAACTCAAATGCAATGTGCTCAATTGTTTTATCATAATTCGAATCTACGTGCGTGTTGAAAAAGTTGCAACTAAGCGCACGCTTATAAGAAGCAATCATGCCGGAGATTTTGGGGTTGTTATCGATCCTTGAATCAAGGGTCAACTAGCTCCATCATCTATGGCACTGTGTCTCAATGCCAGACGACATCTATGGATGGCCGTCAGGAGCTGGGTATCAATATACATTTGTATTTGTATCCTTACTGTTAACTTCTTGGTCGACAAGACTACTAAAGCATGCAAACAGGGACAAGTCAAAAGCAGCCGATCATGTGGTGAAGTTGACTAATCATTGTGTCAATAATTTCGTGGAATTACTGCCCCAGCAGTTTCTACCTTACACGTAAATAAATGCAGGAATAAATATAATTTAATTCTCCAAGAAAAAAAAAATTCATAATATATTCAAGAAAGTACACGTGCAAGAATTATAAATTTGTGCGTTCTAGAGTCACATGTGTATATGAAGTTCTCATCAATTTCATGTAAAATTAGGAAATATGAGAAAAATGTCGATTGATTTGCGTGTACTTGTTAGATTTTGAAAAAAATAAAAGTTAATCACTTGATAAGTCTTCAAATTACGAGTAACATATATTCTAACGACTAGAATTCTTGTCATAATTGACAATTAAACCGAATAGTTTGATCAGTTGGTGAGTTAGAAATTAACTATTAGTAGCACTGAATGGTTGATTAATCATTAATCCAACAATGATAAATCTCTAAGGTCGATTTCCCCCTTTCCCATATTTGCAATCACTCAGCCTTAAGGCTATTTTCTACAAAACTTACCCACCCCATAAATTCTCTACTTTCACAATCCCATCACCATTTACCCCATTTTTTCTCAAATATTGTAAAACGAGAGATTGAATAGAAGGGATGTAAAACTAACATGAGGGGGCCGAGTCGGTGAAGACAATTATCATCATGTGTCTAGAGGTTATACCGACCATCGAACTAAACTATAAACCAATAATATGGCGCCATAGGGTCTTAGGTTGTGGTCGGGTTTCGCTAGCAAAAGTGGCACCCCTTAATTCTGACTTTTTTTCTTTTGGTAATTTTCTCTGAAGAAAGGTCTACCACCAATATTTACTATCCTCATAACAGTAAATCCACCCAAAAATTAATATGAGAGCTTCTATTCATACCTCCAAAATTGTTATTTGGACCTCCCTCTTTTTTCAAATAATAGTTGACTTTGTCAACTCATGTCAAATTACCAATAAAGACACAAAAGATGGAAGAAAAAGAAATTTTCTTACCTCTACATATAGTTGTAATCTTTAATTGGAGAAAACTTTCTCCTCCAACGTGAGCCTTAAAATATACATTGGTAAACATTATCTATGTTGTGAAATGTTAACGTTAGAAATCCGTGGGGATCTCTAGTTAGCTTAAGTGAGTGAGAGAGAGATTTGACACAAGATGTATAGTGGTTCGCCTCCCGCCTTAGCGGGAGACTACGTCCACTTGAAAGCTTATACTAGTGTGTGTCGAGCCTTGCGGCCTAACATGATTACAAAGTGTGTTGTAATGGGATCCAGTTGAATTGTGGGAGGAGGCATTCCTTTTATAGATGAAGGAATGCTTCTCCTTTACTTGTTATTCGATGTGGGACAAGCAAAGTTACTATTCTAGTCTATTTAACATGCAGAAAGCCTATTTGTGTGGGCATGTTGACAAGGGCGGAAAGGTGGCTTCCCGACGTCGGATTTGCGACTTCCGGATACCGTGGCGTAGCTTGAACATAGGGCTACACGATGCATGTCTCGGTTGGGCCTTGCCATGTCTTGTGGATGTCCCAAAGTGTGTGTTAATTATGCTTGGTGATGTAGAGAACTAGCTTGCTAGTGTAGGTATAAACAAGTCCCCGAAGTCCCCGAGTAAGAGTAGCTTCTTGGTTGGGGAGTTCAAATCATGAAGTCATCAAGCATAAGTAACATCCGAGGGGCGCACGGCCCCTACAAGTCCCCGAGCTCCGCAAGCAAGAAGGGACTCATCATCCTGCATAACAAAAGACCAAAAAATCGCATATGTAGTTACATCGGAGGTGCACAACCATAGACTTGTGGAGCCCGGAGGCTAGACCACATGGAAGAAAATGTGAACAAGTGTGGTGCCCGGAGGCTAGACCACATGTAAGAAGCATTGAGAACCAAGAGCGTAATTAAAGCATGTTGG
Source organism: Rosa rugosa (assembly GCF_958449725.1). Lineage (NCBI taxonomy): Eukaryota > Viridiplantae > Streptophyta > Magnoliopsida > Rosales > Rosaceae > Rosa > Rosa rugosa. The sequence continues at coordinate 58,051,903 of NC_084821.1, read as the reverse complement.
ATAAGTGTAGCGAGTTAGGTGTTCGAGCAAGTTAGGTGTAGGCGCTGTGCGAGCATGCGCTGCCCAAGCGAGTCGCGGCCATGCTTTGATACCTAAGCAAGTCATAACCGTTTCGCAAGCATTTTATCCGAGCATGTTTAATTGAGCTATAAGTCATGCTAGTACACATGGGAGACTAGCGGTGCAAGGTGAATTTAAGCGTGTATGTGTGTAGCATGTACTTGTAGGAAAGTTGCTAATAACAATTTGGAGGCATGCTTAAGGGTATAGAGACATGCATAGTCATGGCAAAGGCTCTAATTGCAAGAGCGGAAAAGATACGATATAGTGACTTATCTTGTGCCAAATAGGAGGCTAGCGGAGTTTGACGGAGCGTGCCGGTCCACCGCTTGTGGCGGATAAAATAATCCGTCAACTCGTAGTTGAGGTTGAATGTTCCATAGAGATAATCACATTTCCTTAGAACAAAAATAGGTGATTAGTACATGAGTATGTAAAAGCAACACTAATATCTTGCACATTTACTTTGATAAGAATAGTCAAAGTGTATATATGTAAAATTGTAGTTGGCAACAAAGTTCATGCTATTTTGAAATGTGAGAGTGCCATTCGGGATGTAGAGCCATATATGCAAGTTTGAGGTGAGCTAAGCACAGTGCAAATATGTGGGCTTTAGGACAAAATTTGACAAAGTCTATAATTTAATTAAACATTGGTATGCCCTGCACGCACACTAGTTTGAAATTTTGATCCGTTTGTTTGTGGCCATGCTAATTAAGTTGGAGCATAATTATATATATACGTGCATAATTCATGCACCTCTGCCATATGCATGCATGATTAAGTCAAAGAAGTTCTGACATAATTCATGGGTGTCTGAGATATGTTTACCCATATAAACATATATATACATGTGGTGTAGGTGTGGACAGAGAGCTGAGGCATGTGGTGTGCAGCTGTGCATATCAATAAAGATAGGATAAGGTACACAATGAAGGAAGACTCAGCTTTTTGACAAGTTGGCGGTGGCAAGCTCGAGTTGTGTTAGTGGATCAGCGGTACTTGTCCGGCGGAGCCTGGGACATCAGCGGTTTCTTGCTGGGCGGGGGTTTCCAGCGGAGAGCTGGTTTGCCAGCGGCCGGTTTCCGGTCGGAGGATGCGAGGGAAGGCTAGCATGGTCGGAGCGTGGGCAGCGCCAGTGGGTCGGGAGAGCTGTTACTGGCGGTTCCGCTAGTGGTGTTTAGCGGAGATGAAGTGCGGCGGGGGTCCCCTGGCGGACGACTCTCCGGCGGAGGACGAAGCTAGTGGAAGCTGGTGGAGTCGGCGGAACGGAGCCTGCTGCCGGCGGACGTCCTTCCGGCGGAGGTGAGTTGGGCGGAGGAAGTTGGGCGGGGGGATTGCCGCTGACGGAGTTCGGCGGAAGATTTTTGGTGCTGCTGCCGACATAGCTAGGCGGAGGAAGATTAGGCCAGCGGTGAAGCTATCCGGCAAAGCTTGCCAACGGACGTCGCAATTTGCAGAGGAGAAGGGGAGCGGTGGAAATGTCGGAGACCTCGGAGCTGCATGGACCGTGGCGGAGCAGAGGTCGCAGCGCAGTGCAGCGGAGGAGAGTGGTGGGCTGTAGGCTCCGAGGTCGGCGGAGCGGAGCTCATGGGTGGCGGAGTGCCTGGCCGGCGGAGGAAGAAGTTCGGCGGTGGGAGTTACCTATGCAGTCCCCGACCTGGCAGTTGGGCGCGAGCTGCAAGCTGAAGCTCTGGCGGGAATTTTGAAAACTGGAGGGGTGCCCAGAGAAGGTTTCTGGGTGTCCAGAGAAAACCGCCACTGATTTTTTTTTTTTTTTTTTTTTTAAAGGTTCAGCGTTGACCAAAGTTGACCAAGCCTGACCGGCGTTGACCAAGTGTGACCAACCCCGCCGGGCGTTGACCAACCCCGCCGGGCGTTGACTGGCCCCGATTTGATGTTGAACGAGTGTTGCTCGGCCAAAGCTCGTGGTAGGTGACGAAGCCTTTGTGTGCCGGCTTCCCACAGACGACGCCAAATGTTAACGTTAGAAATCCGTGGGGATCTCTAGTTAGCTTAAGTGAGTGAGAGAGAGATTTGACACAAGATGTATAGTGGTTCGCCTCCCGCCTTAGCGGGAGACTACGTCCACTTGAAAGCTTATACTAGTGTGTGTCGAGCCTTGCGGCCTAACATGATTACAAAGTGTGTTGTAATGGGATCCAGTTGAATTGTGGGAGGAGGCATTCCTTTTATAGATGAAGGAATGCTTCTCCTTTACTTGTTCTTCGATGTGGGACAAGCAAAGTTACTATTCTAGTCTATTTAACATGCAGAAAGCCTATTTGTGTGGGCATGTTGACAAGGGCGGAAAGGTGGCTTCCCGACGTCGGATTTGCGACTTCCGGATACCGTGGCGTAGCTTGAACATAGGGCTACACGATGCATGTCTCGGTTGGGCCTTGCCATGTCTTGTGGATGTCCCAAAGTGTGTGTTAATTATGCTTGGTGATGTAGAGAACTAGCTTGCTAGTGTAGGTATAAACATCAAAATTTTCTAAACTTTGTGGTTGATCACCTATCAATGGAAATAGGTTTCATATGAAAAAAGAGCTTCAGCTATGAAACTGATAAAAATAAGGAAACAAAAAATTGTGGAACTGTTAGCAAGAATGATGGTGGAAAGAAGATTTGACAAGGGGAGAAAGAGTCATTGTATTTCAGTGATTCAACAAAAAGAAACATAAGCTATCTATTTATCTAACCTCCATAAAATCATAAAACGTTGAAAATTTTCTAAAAAGAGTTCACACGTACAAGGCTGTAAACAACCTCTATAAAATTACAAATGATAATGAGAGAGAGAGAGAGAGAGAGAGAAGTAGCAGGAGAGAGAGAGACGACTACCAACTAAAGGGTTTTTTTTTTTTTTTTTTCAGCTTAATTGTATTAAGGTAAAATAGAATTGTGAAATCTTCAAAAATTGAAGGAGGTCCAACTATTGATTTTTTGAGGTATGAATTGAAAAAAAAAAAAAAACTTTTATTTATTTTATTGGACAATGGGCATTGTGGGAAATTAAGGAAGGAGGTGTAGATAGCAAATTTGTTATTTGTAAAAGTAAGTTGGAAGTCTATTAAGTGAGGAGGTCCAAATACCAATTTTGGAGGTATGAATAGAAGCTCCCAATTAATATTTGTTTTTGTTTAGAGTTTATATTGTGTTTGAGTTGGTAACTTTTGATCCATTTTGACATGTGTTTGGGTTGGAATCATAGCTTAACCGCTAAGTTTGACATAGTGTACATGACTACAAGATTACAAGGTTTGGTTAGAAACAAAAAGAACATGACAATAAAAATGTCATGTCTAGCAAGTGACTGTTTTCATGGTAATATTAAGGATAAGAAATATTTTGACTAGCAAGTGACTGTTTTCGTGGTAATATTAAGGATAAGAAATATTTTGACATCGATCGAGCATTGAGCCAGCCAATTCATTAATCCCACCTCCATTTAAGACTAACTGACTACTTTGACTGATTTAGGTAGAAATTTAGAAATTAGAGGATAGAGCCCCTGAGAATCTGATGAGATGATCAGCCAACCCCAGTGAAGTGTCGGTTGTGCTAATTGACTAAAATCGACGTGCTGTTAATTTCTACGTCTTATGATGTATAATACATTGATAGTTTGATAGCCCCTTCTAGATTATGCTATCCACTTAAGACTTGTCCTATCGTAGGTCAACTTAAGTTTATCTAAATACTGGTTTCCTGCTCATACAACGTTCGTGATGGGAGGAATATTGTGAGAGTGTCCTTATCAGCGACTTTTCAATTTTCCAGTTTTTATGTTTTTTATTTTTCATTTTACCACACTAACCATTTTACATAATTTATTATGAGTTTTTATTCTTTTGTTTGAATGGTATTATAAGAAACTTCAAAATTGAAGTTTTTGACACCATAATTATTGTCTCAGCTTTATAGCATTGATAGATAGATAGATAGATAGATAGATAGATATCTTATAAATGTAATATTGCAAAATTAGCGTAGTATCAATACACTATGAGTGGATCACTTTTAATTGTAAAGACCAAAGAGTAATTATTTGCATGAATTCAGGTGTGCTAATTATAGTAATTATTTTTTAACAATATGTGACACTCAATTATCTATCGATTTTCTTTTGGGTGCGGCTATTGCCACCCTACCATTTTCTTAATTCACCCTACAAACATTTGAATTATTGAAAGACTATATTACCTAAGTGCAAAATGACTAATAGGTACAGTAATTTTCTAAAATCTAAATTTGTAAAGAAAACTAAATACATAACCAGTTAATTAAATACAAATACTATTTAATTTCTCATTGGATAACATTAATCTTCTTCTTCTCCACCCAAATTTAAATTTATTACTTTTTTTTTTTGTCTTTTTGTTCTCTCCTCATGGTTAATTTGTTATTCAATTCACAAAACCATTAATGTTAACTTCATCAAAATCTTTGCAATATTCTTTATGAACACTGAAAGTAAAAAATTAAAACACGAAAAAAAAAATCAATATTTTCTTCATTTCTCATAATTGTTAACTTACTAATCTTTTGATATAGATTGAAGGGAAAATTTCGCAAACAGTACACCAAGTAAAGGCCACTAATAATTCTTATACACAAAGTTTCAAACCAAACATTTCGGTACACGAAATCTGAAACTCGACCCACTATCAGTACACGACGTCAATTTTTGACACCAAAATGTCCATAATGCCCTCAGTTCTTTTTTTTTTTTTAATAATTTTTTTTTTCTGTTATTTTTTTTTTTCCTTCGTTTTTATCTCTTTCTTCTTCCTTCTTCCGGACTCACTCGATCTTTCGCCGTCGGGGACGGCTCTGTTCCCGGCAAGGCCTTCGGCTCCGGGACCTCAATCTGGCTGAGCGGGGCCCACGAGCTTCAGTTCAACAACTGCGAGAGAGCCAAAGAGGCCTAAATCCACGGGATCGAGACCTTGATCTGCATCCCAACTTCCGACGGTGTTCTTGAAATGGGTTCCTCCGGTTTGATCAGAGAGAACTGGGGGTTGATCCAGCAAGCCAAGTCGTTGTTCGGGTCAGATCAGCCCGACCCGGAAACAAGACCGCTCAAGTTCATCAACCGGAACTTCTCCATTTTTGACATCGGCATCATTGCCGACGTGCAGGAAGAGGATCACAGCTCGTACAATGACGACAAGAAACATGTTTTTGGTTCTAGAAAGAAGAAGAACGGAGCTCGGAACCCAAACCCAGACTTCGCAGATTCCGACTGCCAGATGAAAAGAGCGCCGAAGAAACGGGGCCGGAAACCCGGGCTGGGCCGAGACACGCCGCTCAACCACGTGGAGGCGGAGCGGCAGCGGCGGGAGAAGCTCACCTCGCAAGGGCGGCGTTGGAAGCGAGGGAGTGAGCCCGGAAGAAGGAAGAAGAAAGAGATAAAAATGAAGGAAAAAAAAATAACAGAAAAAAAAATTATTAAAAAAAAAAAAAAAGAACTGAGGGCATAATGGACATTTTGGTGTCAAAAGTTGACGTCGTGTACTGATAGTGGGTCGAGTTTCAGATTTCGTGTACCGAAATGTTTGGTTTGAAACTTTGTGTATAAGAATCATTAGTGGCCTTTACTTGGTGTACTGTTTGCGAAATTTTCCCTAGATTGAAATAGACGAACATTGAAACTGAAAGAAAAAAAATAAAAGTAAATCAGATTATGATAATAAAAACTTTAATATATTTTAGTTTTGTTATTGGTATAAATTAAATGAGAGATTTTCGTTAAATTTTTTTTTTTTTTAATTGGATATGTCATATAAGGATATTTCTGGAAAGAGAAATGAGTTAGATAAGTAAATTTAATAATTGAAATTAAAATGTAGGGTGTAATGAGCAAGTAGGGTGAACAAAGTAAATGATAGGGTGGCAATAGCCGCACCCTTTTCTTTTATTAGTATTACTATTGTTCTTTTTCTTTAGAACAGCAAGATCTAAGTCATAAATTCTGATTAAAAGATGGTCACAATTGAAAACTTTAGGGCATTTTCAACGGACTACTTATTTCAAAATAAATATAATATTTAGCTAATTTTAGGCTAAAATTCTACTCCAGCAGAATACCTAAACAAAAGTTAAATTTAACTTTTGCTAAATTCTCTAGCTATATTTAGCTAGGATGAGAGAAAATTTAACTAAAACCTAAATTTAACTTGAGATTTAGGTATTTTGCAGGAGCATAACTTAATAGCTAACTAGTTATATTTCACTTTTAGCTACTTTTAGCTATAAATATAAGTATCACTGTTGGAGCTTTTAGCTACTTTTAGCTATAAATATAAGTATCACTGTTGGAGATGCTCAAACCGTGTCCTCTAAAAAATAAAATTTTAAAAATAATAGGTTTTCAACATTTTGAAGCTTGACCTCCCTTTGCACATGCGTAGTAATAGTCCTTTGTTTTTTTTTTTTTTTTAGGTGCGGCTATTATTGCCATCACATTATTTTCTTTATTCACCCTACTTGCTCATTAAACCCTAGGAAAATTCTACAATGTGTTAACGTATGACATGCATACAATTGCTTAAAAGTGGTAAAATGAGTCCTCAAAATAGTAATATTAGTCCTCAAAGTGGTAACATGAGTCATTAAAGTGGTAAATTTTTTTAGTTACCACATGAGTCCTCAAAATAGTAATATTAGTCCTCAAAGTGGTAACATGAGTCCTTAAAGTGGTAAATTTTCTTAGTTTACCATATGAGTCCTCAAAATAGTAATATTAGTCTTCAAAGTGGTAACATGAGTCCCTAAAATGGTAAAAATAGTTGATGTATGAGAAATGTTAACATACCATAGCTTTACCCTAAACCCTATACTAATAATTTTAATTATTAAAATTATTTATCAAACTCATTTATCTTTCCAGAAATATCATTATATGACATATCCAATTAAATTTTTTTTTAAGAGAATCTCTCATTTAATTTATACCAATAAAAAAAACTAAAATATATTGGGTAAAGCTATAGTATGTTAACATTTCTCATACATCAACTATTTTTATCACTTTAAGGACTCATGTTACCACTTTGAGGACTAATATTACTATTTTGAGGACTCATATGGTAAACTAAGAAAATTTACCACTTTAAGGACTCATGTTACCACTTTGAGGACTAATATTACTATTTTGAAGACTCATGTGGTAACTAAGAAAATTTATCACTTTAAGGACTCATGTTACCACTTTGAGGACTAATATTACTATTTTGAGGACTCAAATTACCACTTTTAAGGCAATTGTATGCATGTCATACGTTAACATTTTGTAGAATTTTCCAAATATATTAAAGTTTCCTAAATTCTAATAAAATCATAATCTGATTTACTTCCATTTTTAAAATTTTTCTTTCAGTTTCAATGTTCATCTATTTCAATTCATGTCAAAAGATTAGTAAAAGAGCATCTTTTTTTTTTTTTTTTTTTTGAGAAACTGTCAACTCAAATTAAACTAGGAGAAAAACTCCTTTGAAAGTACATCAATAATACAAGATGGAGGCTCTGAGCCCCAAAATAAAGAACTAGAAGAAGAATGAGCAAAACTAGCTAAATTGTGAGCCACAACATTGACTTGACAATAAGCATGAGTAAAATAAGAACCTTGCATCTGTTGAAGATGGAAGATAATGTCATCATACACACGACCAATGAAGGAAGTATGGGGGATGACTCTCTGCTTTGTAGCATGCAAAAGAGTAATAGAATCTGTCTCAAAAATCACAGGAGAAATGCCTCGCTGAATAGCAAGTGAGACAGCCTCTCTCCCAGTAAAAGAGCATCTTTAGCAATGCTAGCCATTTTTGAGTCAAATTTTTGTCAAAGTAGCTAAAAAGTCATTTTGGTTAGCCACTTTTTATAAATACGTATGTATTAGTGCTCTCTATTTTAGCTAGTTTTGAATTTGTATTACTTTTTAAATGAAGATTAAATTGTTTAAATGTATTTATAAATTACATTAAGTAACTTGAAATGAATGTTTTAAATTATAGAGAGCCTCATCTTGCTCTCTATATTTAGGAGCGAGATAGCTAAAAGTTATAATTGAAAGTCAATTAAGAGTCTATTGTAGCTACTAAAATATCTACAAAACTAAACATGCTCTTCAAAGAAAGTTTCTATTAGGACCTCTTAATCTACTCAGTATTCACTAGACCTCCCTCAATTTTTAATTATTCAATGACATATGTATCCTTGTACAAAAAGACTGTTAAAGACAGCAAACTAATAAGGAAAATATTTTTTTTCTCTGCAAAGATTTATAATAATGGAAACACATTTACAGTACTTTAATTATTCATTTCCATTTTACTTTTCATTTCATATTTCTCATTTTCTTTATTTATAAAAGCTTTTAAAAAAAAATCAAGAGAAAATGCATTCAAAATTACTTGGCAAATTATATTAAAATAAAACTATGATACAAAGGTCTTTCTCTTGAGGATCATGAAACGGGGGATGGAGAGTCCTCATGTAAACTAATCAAATAAGTTTGTGAAGCGGCATATAAGACAAAAATAAATAATAAAGGAAGAGCGTGAACAAATTTAATATTGCAACCTATCTAAATTCCAGCATGCAACCATAAACCATAAAAACTAAGCTTTGAAAATCCATAATTAAGCATGAAATGGTAGGCTTGAAAAACCCATGATAAATTTATGTTAATTAGTTACACTATCTTTTTCGATAATTATCTTAAATTTTTTTTTGAACAATGTCAAGTTTATTTTGTGGTAAATAAATAATTATGGGATGGGTGTGTGTGTTTGGTGGGGTGGTAAGGCTTTGGTCTCATATATAAGAGGTCAGGAGTTTGAGCCCCATCAAGGGTGGGAATGGGGTGGGGTTTTTAAAAAAAAATAATAATAATAAATAAATAAATAATTATGGGAGCACTAACTCATCTTTAATGCTCCCAAAAATTTTCTTTTATGAGTAAGGTTAAGTTAGGTATATGAAAGAGGTTTACTTAGCAAATTTTACTTTTTAAAAAGCAAATAAGAGGTGTAAAGAGATGAGAGGTCAAATGAGCAAATACGGAGATCCTAATAGAAAAACTCCTCTCCAAAATAGCTAAGGAGCCAAAATAGAGAGTCTGCTAAAGATGCTCTAAGTTAACAACTATGAGAAATAAAGAAGAGAATGATTTTTTTTTTCTTCGCTAAATGGAGTAGTCTATAGTGCACTCTTCGCTAAATGGTGCATGTTAGAATGCATATCCTTAGTCGAAACGCTTGTTATTATCACAGGTGGTTCTCTTAGTGCTTATTATAATTTAGGGTTTAGACTCTATGTCCCCCCCCCCATGTATTCTATGGTTTCATTAATGGTAATGGCTTGAGGGCAGCCGCACCGGCCCTTATTTTCAAAAAAAAAATTTCGCGTTTTAAATTTTTACTTTCGGTGTTCACAAAGGGTATTGTAAAGATTTTAATGAGGTTATCACTAATGGTTTTGTGAATTGAATATTGAATTAACGATGAGGAGGCAACAAAAAGATAAACAAAATAGTAATAGATTAAAATTTGGGTGGAGAGATGAAGATAAATGTTAATGAGAAATTAAGTAATATTTATATTTGTCGTCGGTGAGCCGTGGTCATTTGGTTAGCTAGCTTAACTAACACCGTGGAGATCACGCGTTCAAATCTCATTAACACCATGGTCAAATATACTTCTCCACTTCTAAAGCTTTATGGAAAGTGTCACACCCCGATTTTTAAACACAAATAAAAATCGATATATAACCCCATAATTATATATGCGTGATGGTTCAACCATCAATACAGAATACCTGTAAAACTTTTTCCTTTTAAACCAAGTACAACTGATGCCCTGAACCCACTATGCCAATACCAACTCACTCAAAAGAGTCAACTATTACACAATTTTACGAATTAAATTGCCCCAACAAAATAATAAGTAAATGCTCCTCAGAGCTACTACAACGGAAGTCTTTTCAACGGTAAAATCACAAAATTGGCTTCCTACCGTATAGCTGTAAGCACACGATCTCAGTTTCAGCCACGATTGTCCTGACCTGCAGGATTAACCCCTACACCATTGAATAGTGCACCGGGTTGCCACACAACAAACCCGGTAAGTTTATGAAAGCTCGTATGAGTAAACTCCAAACCACAAAGCAGAAACACATTCTTAAGTCACCTCAACCTAAACAATGATAAGCACATAATTCACAACTACAACCATCTGTTTCATAACCTTCCATAACATGCTTACGTAGGTCAACTCGTGACTAAAACCACATGCTCAGATTCTCAACCTAGCATCCAATTACACATATTCCAATCAAACAAAACCTTCTCAAGTAATGTTTGGAAATCCTTTGACGCACAACGGCGAATCACAAAGATCACACTCATTTCCTTCCCACCGGAAGCCTTTGTCATCAACATGACATCAAAGGTGAAAACAATGAATCACCTTCACATCAGTCTTCTCAATCGTTGTTAACTTAATAACAATTCAACTCCGCTACAGAGCAGTCATCACACAGATTTCGCCGGTCATCACACAGATAGCCATCGTCCTACTGATCATCACACAGATTCGCCGGTCATCACACATATAGCGATCATCACACAGATTTCGCCAATCATCACACAGATAGCGATCCTCACACAGATAGCGATCATCCAACTGATCATCACATAGATTTCGCCGATCATCACACAGATAGCGATCATCACACAGATTTCGCCGGTCATCACACAGATAGCGATCATCACACAGATTTCATCGATTCATCACAAGCTTTACATGGCAATCATCACAAAGATTCATCACACTGATGTCATCGATTCATCTCAAAGATATTCATACACAAGTTTTATATGGCAATCATCACAAAGATTCATCGCACTGATGTCATCGATTCATCACAAAGATATTCCTACAGAAGCTTTACCATATCTTAAATCTCAATTAAGACGGTCATAATAAACCCCTGGTATCTCAACACATGATATTCTACAATCACAACTCAATACACAATTTCACCATTCTCGAGCAATAATGAACTCATTTCACATATTGTTCACATTACCACGAAGCCACTAATACATATATATTTCACGTAAATATATATATACGTAGTCATCGACTCAGAAATGCTACTAATACCAACTATAGTCAGGGTTAAACTAATAACTCCAAGACAATATGGTAACTATGCTCATAATGAATATCGTTAGATTTACTCACCTCTGAATCCCGCTGAGTCTTCACACGCTAACTAAGACAAGCACAATCGCCGCAATCCGCTCAACACAAGCCTGTCAAGTACCTCGAAAGCTTTGAATTCCGATGAACCCTAGAATCCCAAATTCCAAAATTCAACCTCCACACTTTGAATCGATGCAAGCCACCTTGTGGAAAAACATCTACGTCCTCTGAGCTCCAAAATCCCTCAAGAATCACAGGCAAAGGTGGCCGGAATCTCCAGTTCCAACGAAGGCGATTTCATCCCCGACGTGTCTTCTTCTTGGCCTTGCAGCGTCCACCACAGCTCGAATCGTGAAGAATCACTTCCACAGACTTGTAGAGGAGGTTGAGGCGAAGAAAGCCCACTTGGAATCGCATCCAATGATGGCCGGATGAGGAAGAACGACGCCAGCGAAGGGAGAGAGGCGAAACTGGGTCGGGACCGAAGAGAGAGAAAATTCTTCCGAAAATGGAAACTTGGCTTTTTCTGAATTTTTCCGGAAATTTCCCATATATACCAAAATGGAAACTTTTTCCAATGGCCATAACTTCTTCATACGAACTCCGATTTCCGCGTTCCGCATGTCTTCGAACTCGTATCAACGCGCTCTACGACTTTCGTGAAGGAAGTTTTCAGAGAAACCCAACTAATAAAAAGTCAACCCTTGCGCCCCCCTAAAATGACGCTTCCTGAATATTTATTCGCCCGAAACACTTCCGCTTCATCCAAGAGCCACGAAATCGTCCAATAACCACTAATTAAATTCTGGAAAATCCTCAGAAAATAAATACGAATTTCCGAGGCATCACAGAAAGCTTCGTCAACAGTGCTTGGAGAATGTGCAGTTACTTCACGCTTGAAGTCAGCCCTTAAGCCATTGAGGAACCGAGTAACGATGGTATAAGGCTCCTCCATAATTTCACAATGTAGCATGAGCTCTTCAAAACGGGCCATGTAGTAACTCACGGTTTGTCAACCTTGTCGAAAATTCAAAAGTTGATCAAGGAGTTGACTGCGATAATAGTAAGGAAGGTATTTTTCTTTCAACCGAAGCTTCATCTCTGTCTAATGGACAATCGGAGCTTCACCCATATGGTGCATTTGAAGCATCACTTTCTGCCAATGTTTTTTAGCCAAGCCTACCAATTTCAGCTTTGCAAAACGTACGCGCTGCGCATCATCCATACCATACCAGTCAAAATAATCATCCATAGCTGCTAGCTAATCAAAAAAAAAAAAAAAACTACGATCCATGCGACCATCAAACTCAAGAGCTTCAACTTTTGTCACCGAGTGATGTCAATGGTGTCATCATATCGGTATCGCTGTCGGTCGTAAGGAGTAGACTGAAAATGATCAAAGTAATGAGAATAACAACCTAGCCGTGGTGAAAAGGTTTGGTCAAAGGGAGAAGAACTATCATGCTGTTGATCCTCCGAGTATGAGAAAGACTTTAGACCCTTGTGGCGGAGGGAGAATAACGTCAGTGACTGGTTTTGGCTTAGATTTTCTTCCTTCTTGGACTCTGCAATCTAAAGTTGTTTCTGAATTTTCTCACAAAATGAGTGGAGGAACGTGGTCGTCTCCTCTTGGGATCGGGTCACGGCCTTGCTGAGGGTGACAGCCTCGGCTTGGAACTTGGTCATGTTCTTACCAAGTTCAGTGACTTGGGTCTTCAATGCAGCAAGAGACTCCTCAAGCTCTTTCACTGTCATGGTGTCTAAAAAGTCGAGTTATAATAGACAAGGTGTGAGCACAGTGATGAAGGGAAGCAAAGACTGAGGTTTGGCTTTGATACCAAATTGATATAGGAGCTGGGGATCAGTGAATTAGGATGTAGAAAGAAAGAATAACATATAGGGAATAGAGATGAGAACATGGAGAAAGAAGAGAGAATTAAGAACAGGAGGCTTAGAAAGTTTATAATCTTTATCAATTAGGTTTGTCCTTTCACCTACTACAATGCCTCCTCTGATTCCTAATACTTCTAAGCTACCTATAATTCCTTAAACAATCTGGAACACCAGTAAAGAATAATTCCTAAAACAATCTGGAACATAAACATTCCTAAAAGTATTCTAAAAGAAGAAGCAACTAATAATGGCTATTTGCCATCATTGGGCTGAGGTGGAGTAGGGAGTTATATTATTGTCCAGAGTAAAAAAATAAATATATATAATTTTTATACTTAATTAATTCGTTTATGTATTTAGTTTACCTTTCAGATTCGGGATTTAAAAAATTAGTGTACTTGTTAGTCATTTTGCACATGCGTAATATAGTTTTTAATAATTCAAATGTTTGTCCTTAAAAAAAATAATTCAATGCTTTTAAGATAAACTAAAAAAATAATAGGGTAGCAATATCTGCACCTTTTTTTTTTTTTTTTTTGTTAAAATTGCAGTAGACACTAGAAACCCACACAAATGTGATCTTTAGCCACAATGGACTTGTTGAAATTTTTCGCCATCCACATAAACATTTGCAAATTAAAATATTTTAAAAGAGACCTTTAGATCTATAAAAAATTATAAAAGTAATGATTCTTTTTAAGAAAGTTCATGTCACGCCCCTGATTTTTTACGCAAATAAAAATCGATATATATAACCCCATAATTATATATGCGTGAACGTTCAGTCATCAATACAAATACCGGGAACATCTTTCCCTTAAAACAAGTACATACTGATGCATTGAACCAATCCAAGTTAATATACACTCGCTCAACAGAGTTATATATTACATAAGCTTACGAATTAAATTGCCATCACAAAATAAAACGTAAATACTCCTCAGAGTTCACTACAAAGCGGAGGTCATAACAATGGCAAAGCCAATCAAATTTGCTTCCTACCAGTTCTGCTGCCAACAAGCTACCTCAGCTGCAGCCACGATTTCCCTGACCTGCAAGATTAATCCCTACACCGTTTGAATAGTGCACCGGGTTGTCACACAACAAACCCGGTAAGCTTTTGCAAGCCCGTATGAGTAACTCAAAACAACTCACACCAAATTACGGGATAAAAGCCCGCACAACTCACGCCAACACGAGGAACATCTTTCGACTCGCGAATAAGGAAAACATACCATGCTTCCCAAAACAATACTTTTTTCCAAAAAGGAAATCACAAAAGTCACACCGTGACAAAATCATATAAATCGTTAACCTAACAATTCAAATATGATTAATCGATCCAATCTGGATAAAACACATAAGCACATCAATCATACCTATCGTTAACCTAACAAATAGCATATGATTCTTAGTCCAACCTGGACAAAATACGTACCCAGGAGTCATAAGTAATCTACTTAGATCCATGAGGTACCATGGCAGACATACTAGCGCTCTAGCTTATCGTAACCACTCGCCCGGCTAACTGCGCGATTCCTTATTTCTTGCCTTGGTCACTATCAGCGACCTGTCACCATCTGTGACATATGATCTTTAGCCCCCATCTGGTCTCAGATCAACCATTAGTCACCATCTGCGACTTGTCACCATCTGTGACATATAGAATATGATTCACAAGTCCTCCCAGGACATTTAAAAGAAAGAATCCCTGAAACTCTCTTTTAAAACACGTACTCATGAGCATCAGATAGCTCCCCGCTAACCCCATGATGCACCAACAACAACTCAGTCTAACCTAGACATATCAACACAGATTCACCACGAAGCCACCAATACATGAATACGTATGTATATATATATATATATATATATATATATCCCATAATATATATATATGTACACACATAATCATTCACTCACAAATGCCACTAATACCATCTATAGTCACAGTTAATTCCATAACTCTAAGACAATATGGTAACTAGGCTCATAACACAGATAATCATTGGTCACCATCTGCAACCTATCACCGTCTGTGACTTTTGGTTTTCATACCCCGTCTGGTCTTAGAACCAACCGTTGGTCACTATCTGCGATCCATGCTTTTCAGACCCCATCTGGTCTCAAGTCAACGTTAAGTAAGTCACACCTGACCTAAAAACGTTACGACCATCTAGTTCCGGCTTTCCCCATCCCTGCTCACCATCTGTGACCCTTGGTACAAAGACCAATACATTTAAAATGAGTCACGCTTGACTCCAAAATGTAACATCAAACTCAATACTTTTCAAACAATAGAAAACATCTTTTTCCACAATATTGTTTCTATGAAAAGTCTCATTCAACAATAATATGAACCCATCATGCATATTATTCATCACACATCATCCACAAGAATATATATATTTCACGTAAATATATATATACGTAGTCATTCGCTCAGGAATGCCTACTAATACCAACTATAGTTTGCAGTTAAATAATTAACGCCAAAACAATAATGGTAATTCCGTTCATAATGAACCTTGTGAGATTACTCACCTCAAATTCCCGCTGCGTAACCGTCCAAATACTTCGTCAAGTACCTTAGAACAAACCGGACCGATTGAAACCCTAGAATTTCAAAGCTTCAATTCGTCCTCCACAAGTGAAATCGTCCCAAGCCACCTTGTGAGAAGCATCAACGTCCTCCAAGCTCCAAAAGCCCTCAAGAATCACCGGAAAAGGTAGCCGGAATCTCCGACTCCGATCAAGGCGATTTCATCCCCGAAGCGGCTTCTTCTCGGCCTTGCAGCGCCGTCTACGGTGCTTCCCACGACGAACCACCACCACAGACGTGTAGAGGGGACTGAGGCGAGCAGGATTCCCTTTGGAATCGCGTCGATTGGTGGCCGGAGGAGGGAGAACGACGCCGGCGAATTGGAGGGGCGAAACCGGGCTCGGGAGAGCTGGATTTCCCAAAATGGAAACCTGGCTTTCTTTGCAATTTCCGGAAATTTTTGTCCTTTTATACCAAAATGGAAAGTTTTTCCGAAGCCCATAACTTCTTCATACAAACTCCGATTCTCGCGTTCCGCATGTCCACGAACTCGTATCGACGTGCTCTACAACTTTCGTGAAGGAAGTTTTCGGAGAATCTCAACGTATCAAAAGTCAACCTTGAAACCCCCCTAATTCCACACTTTACGAATAAAATTCATCCGAAACACTTCCGCTCCGTCCACGAGCCACGAAACCGTCCGATACCCACAATTTAAATTCCGGAAAATCCTCGGAAAGTAAATACGAATTTCCGGGGCATCACAGTTCATACGATAATAAGTAGTTATGTTTATATAAAAAACTTAGAGCATCTTTAGCAATGCTAACCATTTTTTAGTCAAATTTAGCTAAAGTAGCTAAAAAGTCATTTTAGCTAGCTACTTTAGAATTACGTCTGCATCAATGCTCTCTATTTTAGCTAGTTTTGAATTTATAATATTTTTTAAATGAATATTAAATAGTTTAAATGTATTTATAAATTACATAAAGTAACTTAAAATGAATGTTTTAAATTATAGAGAGCCTCATCCCGCTCTCTATATTTAGGAGCGAGATAGCTAAAAGTTATAATAGAGAGCCATTTAGGAGTCTGGTGCAGCTGTTAAAATAAATAAAAGGCTAAACATGCTTTCCAAAATAGCTAAGGAGCCACAATAGAGAGTCTGCTAAAGATGCTTTTATAGTCTCAAACTAAAATATTAATCTAGTGACAGACTTAGATCCTGCATAATAGACATTTATTCATCACATTCTCTTACCTATTACAACGTTGTTTTTAAAAAATGTCTAAAATAGATATTAATTTAAATTTTTGAAGCCTAAATTTTTAGCGGTTGAAGGTGCTTGAATTCAAGAAAACAAAATAACAAAGTATAGTGAAGTCACAATGAATACTGGACATAGAGTAAAAGGATCATTAATTCATTTTGTGCAAAACAAATTATCTTATTTCGAAACTAAATTTTTTGAAAGGAACACTTCTCAGGTAAAAATATTTGAAGACTACTAGTCAAGTACTCAAGTTTAAAGATATGGTTAAAGAAATGTTGTCGGCAGCGGTTGAGATTGGTAGGGTCGGTTGCCGTACGCAGGAACGGTCAACCGTCAAGCCAAAGGGACCACGTAACTAACACCAGACGATATTAGCACGTGTCCCTAACGTGGCAACTGTCATAACCGACAATAACTGTGACCTCGGCTCACGTGTAGCCTCTGCAAGCCTACTTAAAATTTTCGGTCTGGTCCGCAAGGCTAACGTTTAATAAGGCTTTCTGCCACCGAAAAAAAAAAAAGTCATTTCTTATTTTGACTGTTCATTGAAAAGGAAAGAAATTACAAGCGGGGCAAGAAAATTAGCTTTGGCAATAGTGATCGAAACAAAACGTGAAGCAATCATGATGGGAAAATTTCACAAATTGTTACTCAATTATGACTCATTCGACACTTTGGTCACTGAAGTTTCAAATATATCACTTTGGTCACTCAACTATTACACTGTCAATCACTTTAGTCACTTTGTTAATTTTTTTCATTAAAAAAAAATTATTTGCCACAATATTAATGATATTTTCATCCAACCAATTGTGAAAAAATAATAAATATGTATTAGAATGATTGGGAGAAGTGATTAAAGTGAGAAAAAAAATACTCCTTGGGTGACTAAAGTGATTGACAGTGTAATAGTTGAGTGACCAAAGTGATATATTTGAAACTTGAGTGACCAAAGTGTCAAATGAGTCATAGTTAAGTAACCATTTGTGGAATTCTCCCATGAATATAATGTCATATTTTTTTAAAGCATGACAATAAAAGACATTATTTAAGCAACTTCATAACTACTTGTACAGAAAGTACATGTTACAAACAATTTTGAACTCACGGCCTAGCAATTTATATGTCACCTATAAAAAATAAAAATAAAAAGTGAAAATCTTGCGTACATCAGCCGTACTGTGTCTGTGGTACGGCTGATCAATTAGTGACATATAAGGCGAGTGTTTTGGGTATTTTACTTTCAAAAAGCAGGATTAGTTTCGAAATAAGTATAAATTTTTATAGTTTTTGATTGAACAGCCCAACTACCATGTGCTACGGCTGCCATGTGTAAGAATTTTCTCTCAAAAAAATTGCCATAATTCAAATCCAAGTCGTCATAAAGTCTTGACACCACCAACCTATTTCCAAGTTGGATTGACAAGAGTTTCATCACATAAATACTTTTCTTTGAATTTTCTTAGGTTTATCTTCGAGATGACCATAAGAGCAAGTTCACCCGTTGGGTCACCAGGTCACCCACTATTCATTGCTTTTTAGTGTTAATTTCACCTTCTGGGTCACGAGCACAGTATATTTCGTGCCCTGGGTCACCCTGTACAGTGTTCTGGGTCACCATGGTGACCTGCACAGTGTATTTCGTGCCCTGGGTCACGGGCACAGTGTATTTCATGACCCAGAGAATGAAAATATACACTAAAAAACAGTGAATAGTAGGTGACCCGGTGACCCAACGGGTGAACTTGCTCTAACCACCATCTTATCCAAGACTAGCAGGCCGCTATACAGGTTTTTTGGTTGACCAGATACTTCAACCACTCCCCAACACGCCATCTCGATCTCCAGCAATATCAGCCAAATCATACAAAACATCCCGATCTCAATCAAACTAGGTAATGAATCCGCGCGATGCTGCGGAAATGAGTTTTTATATCTAGTAAACGTTAATCAAAGATGTTATTTGTTATTTTTTTTTTTTTTTTGTGAAAAAAAATATGTTATTGTCTTACATATTACGTTTTGTAGAATTGTGAAAAAAGCCTTATTCATGAAAACTCAAACCATCATATTTCGTTCGTCCATACACAATCTCCACTTTCATTTTGATGCATAGTTGAATAGTGGATTCTGGCATATATATAGACACATTTCATTAAATAGAAGTTTTGAGCAAGAGCGAGTGTTTTAACCAAGTTTATCTATTTACTTTTTTACAATTTTAAAAATATTGCAATCAGGGACAAAAGCGTCAAAAAGTATTGCAACCAAGTTTGTCTCATGAATTCGATTCTCACTTACATATGTACGGGTGAAGTGGGCTAAGAAATTTAAAAAAAAAAAAATTAATTTCAATTAGGGACAAAAGTATCAAAAGTAAAGAAAATTGGGGGCAAAATGAGTATCTCACTATTCATTAAACAATGATCCTCCCCATTTTCCTTTAGGTTATTAATTGGTCATTAAGAGACCCCCAGAACAGGTCCCAAAACTTCAAAAATCATATCATCCCAATGAAGAAAATCAAAGAGAAGTAAAAAAGACAAAACCGTCATGCTAACTCCAGCCAAGAACCTGCCATCAAGAATTCGATGACATTATTCACCAATGAAAACCCTAAAGATGTTATGTACAATATACTTACTGTTGAGAATATATACATCCTACATGGGAAAAATGGGACCTTGCCTATGGATTTATAAGGGTTTGGGCCACTCCATCCATTGCCAATTGGTTTTGGATGTGAACCCCAGATTACTTTATCATGGTATCAGAGCCAGGTTACCCACGTGTGCGTGCCTAACGGCCACACGGGCTCCACGTCACCCAAATTGTCCACGTGTATGGCTTGAAAATTCGCCACACGTGCGGGGGCGTGTTGAGAATATATACATCCCACATAGGAAAAATGGGACCTTGCATATGAGTTTATAAGGGTTTGGGTCACTCCATCCATTGCCAATTGATTTTGGGTGTGAACCCTAAATTACTTTATCACTTACAAAACTTAATCCTAACATAAAGTTAAAAAAAGAAAAAGAAAAAGAAAACATAGATTATCGCATCTTCTGAAGATATATCCTTGGAATATATAAATCATAGAGGTCGCATGCTATACTTAGATCCTAGGCTATATGGTACCAAGAAGTTAATGATATTAACCATACTGATCACATGCACAAAGCCACAAAGCCAGAAGATCCACAAGGGTTAGCGGTGGAATACTATACATAAGACATGTTATATTATTTTTAAGATGTACGTTTTGTTAAGCCATATATGTTAATAACATAATTATTCATCTACGTAGATATGAATATATAATAATTATGAAGAATATCAAGTTCTTTTTCATCGCTAATAAGTAGTCCAACAATAAGTAGTATATATTTTAGCCTGACACGTACACCATTTAGTCAACATAGCTGCAAAACTGTTAGGAGTAGGGCTGTCACTCGGTCAGTTCGAATCGGTTATAGGTATTACCAACTTCAAAACCAAAGCTTTCGGTTTCAAAATTGAGCTACCAATTACCAACCAAAATTTTCGGGTTTTAGTCATATCTACCAAATTCGGTATTTTGGTTTTCGGTATTACCAACTTTAGAACAACTAATTCTTTGTAATATAAATTAGAATGAACAAAATTAGGTTTTTCAATTTTATAACCGTAAACTTCGTATTCATCTACTAATCATAGCTTTCTTTTGTATATATGACATCAAATTTTAGCCATTTTCAATAAAACTAAAGTATCGGTAATTTTTTATTTCGGTTTTATCGGTCTCAGTTACCAAAAAGTCGGTTTACCAAACCTAAAGTATCGGTTGCTATTCGGTCGGTTTGGTAATTACCAAACCAAGTGACAACCCTATTTAGGAGTTTGCTAATGAAGAACTAATGCTTGCATGTACATGTATCTTAGATTCAAGATCTTGCCACGAAAGTGATTGTATGATCTGGACCGGACTTAATTAGTTTAGGACTAAATACTCATTACTCCTCATACTTTTCCTTGAAAAACAGTTTGGTCCCTCGCCTTTTAAATTAAATTGAATAGTCCTTATTCTTTCTAATTCTCACACAATAGGTCCAAAATGATCCAAAATGACTATTATACCTCTCATTTCATCTTTTTTTTTTCTTTTTTTTTTGTCTATTTTTTTTAATTTTTCTCCCCTTTTTTTAAACTCTCTCTCTCCCCCCCCCCCCCTCTCTGCCCCCTCTCCCCCCTTCCTAAAAACAAAATCCCTAAAACTCTATCAACTTTCTCTCTCGCCGGAGCCACTCTCGGCCTTGGATCGGAGCTCAACAGAGAACACAACCATAGCTTCCCTTTTCTAACATAATCTCATCGTTTCCTCCAATTCCAGAATTCAAGAACGTGAGCCGAAAGGATTATGCCATGAACTTATATGGTGGTGGTATGGCTAGATTTTTACCGGAGATTGGAGAATACCTAAGTGCAGAGGCGAGAGCTCCGGCAATGGTGTTGGTGGTGTCGTCCGGCGGTGGTGGGTGACGGGGCTCCTAGGTTTTGCTCCTTCTTGTTTACTGAGTTGAGCCAAGGTGGTGGTGAAGCAAGGAGATCGCCGAAAATTGAAGAAAGGTGAGGAGCAGTGGCGCTGGAGCTTGCGGTATGCGTGTGGGGACCGGGATCGTCGTATGGCCGTGATTGGCTCGAGTTTCGGTCTAGATTCGACTGGTGATGGTGGCGCTGTGAGATGGTGGCCAGAAGTGGTGGTCTCCGGTGATGGCAGAGGAAGAGAAAAAGAAGAAAGGTCGAGGGAGAGAGAGAGACCGTGCGGACAAGAGAGAGGGAGAGAAATCCCGGGTTGCCAGTCGAGTTGGGGAGGTTGGGGTGGAGCCGATTTCAGGAGCAGTTTGTCGAGATTGGAGAGAGAGAGAGTCGCGGTGGCCTTGGTTTCATGGTAGAGGCTGGGGTGGGACATGTCGGGAACGTTGACGGAATGGCCGCCGCGGGAGGCGGTCTCATAAGCGTAGAGGGCCAAGAGGACGGCCTCGAAGTCAGCGAGGGGGATGCGGAGGGGGACGCGGGAGAGGTAGAGGCCGGCGACTAGGGGGAGGAAGCGGAGGACGAGGATGTGTCAGGGTCGTGGAGGAGGGAACGGGCGGTGGTGTGGGAGGTAGAGGGATTGGATTGCCGCTGCTTGGGGTAGAGAGAGAGAGAGAGAGACGAATACGTTTAAAAAAATAGACAAAAAAAATAATAATAAAAATAAAAAGATGAAATGAGGGGTATAATAGTCATTTTGGATCATTTTGGACCTGTTATGTGAGAATTAAAAAGAATAAGGACTATTCAGTTTAATTTAAAAGGCGAGGTGACCAAACTGTTTTTCAGGGAAAAATATGAGGAGTAACGAGTATTTAATCCATTAGTTTATATGATCAGAGATTATATAGTCCAAAATGTTAGTTAAGTACGTACAAGATAATTTTGGAGCTTCTTTAACAAGACAACTTTTATGCATGTGCAGGAACGAGCTAATAGTGTAACTGTGAGAGCCATTGTTGTTGATAAATTGGTTTGATTAAGATGGGAAAGTGGCCATGTGTTTACTCTAATTCAGGTTGGTAGTGAAGCCTTTTGATCGTATTATAATTAAAGATCAAGAATGAGTTGGTGAGAGAGATTGTGTGTCTTGACGTGTTCGTAAAATGAGATCGTGGGTGATGTTTAGTATGGGAAGGCGGGAAGCTACATGCATGTTTAGCTCAATCCTTTTTCTGGGACCCGGATCTAATATTTCAAAGGACTTAACTCACTAAAGCAAAGAATTTAAATGGTAGATGTATCAGACTCTGAATCTTTGACCACCAATCAAGGGGAAATGATGCCCTAAACTGAAAACAGTGCGGACTAAATTGTGATGTGTTTTACGTTGTTCGCAATTATATAGATTACGTATTGAAATTTAGACGTTGGAATCTTGGCAGGCATGTGGCAATTGCGTTATAGGCCTCCATACTTGTATATTTCTTATTTATCTTAAACTTGTTGAATATCCAAGGACCAACACCATTTTAGACTCTTAGTTGCTTGGATAATAGTTGACCTAAATCACCATATGTACATTCTATACTCCAAGAAAGTCATTATGTATCGGTTACATCATGTAACAATATTGAATAACATTGTACATAATGAGTTGTTAGTCATGTTGTGGTTAATGATAAATCGAATCGAAGGTAGCCGCATAGATGAATTGCTAGAACCACAAATATAGAAGTCTAATCACAAATGTAGCTATGATTCATTAATACACACTATTAAATCAGATACTTTTAATTCGATATATTTCTTGTCACAATATTTTTTTTTTTTTTTTTGAAAAATATCATGTCGATATATTAATATTACTCAGGCCAGAAAGGACCATTACATATCCTCCCTCTACCATCTCTGGGCAGATAAAGAGTTTGTGGTAAAACCACAGCGATACATAGATTAGGTCCGATCATTTGACGGTACCCATGCTCACTTATTCAAGAAAGCCTATAAACTATGTTACAAGGACAAGTAAATAGGCTAGGTAAATAAAACCTAAATGAGACTCAGCCCTAGAAGGCTGACCCATTCCTCATGAGGCCCAAGATAAGGCCCAAAGACCTCATCCCAGTCCCAAAAAGAGTAAGCAAGCCCAAAAGGCCCAGCCAATCTCGGCGCCGTGCAACCTTCTAGCAGCTCCGTGCCTCGGACTCCAGTGCCACCTGACGCTGCGACGACCACCAAGTGCAACCACAGAGACAGTTGCACCATCAGGACATCCCCGCCCAAGTCATTGAACATCGAATCTGATCGGAACCAGATTGACGAGAAAGGCTGGATGAGGAGTTTGATCAGCCAAATCAACAGCACCAGCGCCGATAGTGTTAAAACCATCCACCAGAGCAGGAGCCATCCACCACTGTGCACCACCGCAATCGAGAGCCCCACTCCATCTCTGCATGCTTCACCGCCGGCAGCGCCCAAGCGGAGCATCTCACCTCGCCTTGACGTCCCTGGCCAGGACGAAGTAGATCGATCCACAGTCCCCATTAAAACCAGGGCTTCAGCAGCAAATTGGGATTGAGAGAGGCCTAGCCTTGGCCTCGTGGAGGAGACAGTAGCCGTCATGCTCAATGAGTCCGATGACAAAGAGATTGGAATAGGTTGCCATCGATGATGGAGGAGAGGCCAAGGGCACAATCCTAGTAGACTTCCAATGCGATCGCCCATATCCCAACACCCCGCGCCAGATCTGATCGAGATCATCTTGACAAGGAGTGCCTCGATTTGGGGTTGATCGATCTTGTTCCGTCCTTCGTCGGAGAAGACTAGGTTCCCCAGATCAGGTAAAGCAATAGGCAGAGGGCAATCAGGTTGCTCTGCACTTCCATGGTGTTGAGTCGGAACCCGCACCATCATATTCCATCCTTTGTTGCTGTGTAATGGCCAGAGCCATGGCTGGCTTAGAGATCGGCTGTTGGTGGCCGGAGGTAGATAGCCTAGCCTCGGTGGGCTAGGGTTGAGGAAGAGCGGCGCTGCTCTCATAGGGTTTTTTTGCAGAAAGACCATCCTTTCTTGTCACAATATTAGATACTTTGAATTTCATATATCTTTTGTCACTTTCTAAACAAAATGCGGGTTTTTTTTCCCTTCATTTATGGCGCAATGCAACATTAGCAGGTTGACTCTTTTTACTCCCTAAAATCACGGAATTTACATTTGAATGCCTATACGTCTCTACCAAGCTAATGGGGCAAAATCCGTGCCTAAATGGTAATCTGAACTCCAAATTCTAGTTGGAATATTAGTACTAAAATATAGTCAACAAAGCAAAAGCAGAATAGACATATAAGCCACATATCAAAAGGCCAACAAAGTTACTGAAAAAACAAAAACAAAAAGAGAGAGAGAGAGAGAGAGAGAGAGAGAGATGCTGAACGGTGGGAAAATCGATCCCTAACTACCAAGAATAGCCGTATAGGTCAAGATGAGCTTCATTGGGGCATTCCACAAACAGTTGGTGTGCAGCATGTATTGGCCGGCAATGCACCGGCGCCCAAGGGTTGCGTTTTATTATGCTGTGGCAATTGTGCATGTTAGGGCGCGCGCGGCAAGAAAACTGGTCCCTAACTAATCAAGAATCTAGCTCACTATGCCTAACGAGATTCGTCGAGACATTTCCACAAACATGCTAGGTTCTGTGCATCATGTATTGGCCGGCAATGCAGGAGCTCCCTAGTGTTAGGTCCTATTATACGTACTGTTTCCCCAGGAGAAGAGGACTGGGAAGTCTGATGGAGGCGACCAGACGGCGTTCCCTTCGAGAAGAAGAAGTCTGACACGTAATACTGTCAAGGATGACGTGGTGACATGTAAATCTGAGGTGTCGAGTGATCGGTGGGTCTGCACTGAAGTATATGCTCCATTGAAACCCTACCTACCTCCCCGGCCAATGCATGCACATTGCTTTAGCAATTCAACCACGTTGGTGGAGGAAATTACATAATTTACATCGATGGATATGCCTAGTCAGCTCCACGTGTTGCTATTTACGGTGCCCGTTGCGAGTAGGGTTTGCTAAATTGCTAGTAATGGAATAAGATTTGTGTTCTATGGAATTTGACTGATGTAGTAGTGAGATTTAACCGAAAGGAAGTGATAGTTAAAACAGATTATATCAGGTGACGTGAAACACGTGTGATTCCATACTTAATCTGTTATGTTTGCTGTGTTTATATATAATGTAAAAGTTATAACGTCTAACCCTATTATGGTATAAGTGAAGAGGTGCGATAGATTATTCTATCTAATTTGATCCATGTTATACTTTGGAAAATGGGAGATGTACTCTGAGTTAAGAAATAGTTGATTGATAATTTATTCGGTCCAAACTAGCCTAACTTTAGGAATTCGGTCGAACATAAAAATGGGAAGAAACATATGGATGCATGATATTCGAAGCTAGCTAGCAGTGATAAATAATGCTTATTTCGCAATGCCAACTGGCTCTGAGTCTCTTTCTTGTTGCTGGCCTGCATGCATAGCCTGCCCTATCCTTGGAGTTTTGAGACAAGTGGAAAACAAGAAACAATATCTTTAAATTTATCATTTCATAATATAAAATCCCTGAAGATTATGCATATCTATTACAATATTTAATCTTCAGAATTTGATTGAATATACATTAAGAATCATGAATCATGATAAAGACATTTTCCACAGTTTTGAATTATGTCATTCAATGAACTAGTTATCCACAAGGATTTTAACCATATATTTAATAACAAAGGTTAAAATTGAATCTAAAAAACCAATTTTTTTCAACTCCAATATAAAACACACTATCTATTTTCCACCCGATCAACATCAGTTCATTCATGAAATCAAATAAAACCATCTTTCTGCAGGAAACTAAAATATTGTAAGGCCATCTTTCTGGAGGAAACTAAATAGTCCTATCCAGCAAGTTGAACAAAATAATTTAACTATAAATGTATTAATCAGAATATAAAAAAAGTTGTGAGTAAATTATAGAAATTGGCCTGAAAGACTGAAATAATTATAAAACATTTTAGACCAACGAATTCATTGTGTGGCTCTTAAGTATTGAATGGGCGACATCACCCTAGAGATCATGTCTTTGTTGAATTGGGTGTGGTGATCAAGTCGGTGAAATATAGAAATTCTCCAAAAATTAAAGGGATTAGATCCTGGGGTCAATCCTATATTTGCATGTAACTCAAACAGTGACAGTAAATAAAAACAACAAACAACAAGATTTTGCATATCCATTTAGATACATCTATTTAAGTATAATTGTTCGAACGAGAAATATTAACAAGCTCTAGAAATCATAACTAAAGAACCAGATAAGATACATTAATTAAACATGTGTGTGATCCAAATGGATGTCTCTTGTCATTAGGGCTATCAATGGGTCGTGTCGGGGTATATGTCGTGTCACAAGAGACAAACCCAAACCCAACCCATTTATTAATCGTGTTGAAAATTTAAACTCAAACCCAACCTATTTATTAAACAGGTTACCCGTTTCCAATGCGTTTAATCAATTTAATAAATAAGTCGTGTCGTGTTAGACAAAATGACTCATTTAAGGGTAACACTGCAACTCACTTAACAAAAAAAATGCATAAATTGATTAAATTCACTAAAAACTCCATAAGACGAAGAATATAAATAATTATATATAATTCATAAATAATTAAATCCAATAATGATGAAGCAAAATATTTCAAATTGTCCAGTCCTAGGATCAAATACTCCCAAAGTCTAAAATTTTAAGAAGAAGTATAGCATAATCGGGTTATACGGGTTCACTTCGTGTTGGCGGGTTGACCCGCGGCCGACCCGCTTTTTAATCATGCTGGTTCAACCTGCTTTATTTCTTGCGGGTTTCGAGTCGTTTTATCGGGTCATGTCGGAATTGACAGCCCTACTTGTCATCCTAGCAGCAAAACTTGACTACAGAGATTTAGGTACGGTACCTAACAAGACAAATTAATGTTGAACAAAAGCTACTTAAGCATACTTTTGAACATGAATAAGATTTAGAGAGGCAGTAATGGTCATATGTAATGAACAAAATTTGAAACTAGCGTAAGCTTAATCTGTATTGATGCTGTCCTTAAAGCTGTAAAGCTGTAATTAAGAAACTAAACTTAATGAATTATGCTCAGATTGTTGAGAGTATAGAATTTGGCATCAAGAATTTCAGGGTTTGCACAAAAAAAAAAATTGTTGTCTCGATATTGTAAATTGATATCAAATTGAATGCTATAAGTTTTTTTTTGATTGGGGGAGGTTAGCGTTAGTTAGCAACACACACCCTTGAAGGGTATCTCAATAAGGCTGGACTAATCCCTCCAACGTGGGACTTAGCAACAGGCCCAAAGGCCCAAAGGCCCAACTGCCACCACTAGCCACTAGGTGTAGGAGAGGGGGCTCGAACCCGAGTGTGGGGGTTCCACACCTAGAGGCTCTACCACCCCACCATAACCTGGTGGTTGAATGCTATAAGTTTTACGTACACGATTTAACATTGATTTTTTTTAAAATATAGTTAAATCGGTGTTAGTGGGTTAATTATTTTACAGATTATCATATCTAATCTCATTTCTTAGTCATGCTAATCATTAATCAATAGCCATGAGTGTAGTGCTTTACGTACGAAACAATTTATTTCTGCTGTAATCACTTGAATAAATATGTGGGCAATGAGAATTTATCTTAAAACTTGAGCACATAAAAGAAAGAAAACAAAATGAGATTCAGTGGCCGTTGGTTGAAGTTGGTTGGTAGGTAGTTTACTTGAAATGCAAGGATCCTTATTTGATCTTCCTTTTTTTCTTTTTGGTTGGTTATTTTATCCACAGAGTTTCAAACAAAGTCTTTTTATCCCCAAAGAATAATGACCCCATTTTCATTACTTGGTCTTTGTTTTCTCTCAATCTTCTCTTTATGGTACTTTTCCGAAAGTTCGTGAAAGCAGCACGATAAAACTTCTGATTCGATCGATCAGTTTATGTATTAGTGCATGAGAATATCCTTTTCCTTCCGCACTGTCCAATCTCTTATTGTAAACAAATAATTTCCTTTTTCTGTTATATATGTAAGTACGTAAATACATATTTGTTTTGGTAACATTATCGACATGAAGGAATGTGGAGCCCTAGTGATCAACTTGTCATATATATGATAGGTATATAACATTAACACCATTGATTATAACCCCATGGGAATAGCTTATGGCTACGTGGTAGGGTCTGTATGGCACTGGGTGGAGTTAATAGGGAAGTAATTAGTTCACCCAGAAAAGAAAAGAAAAGAGTTGTTGGTTTCGGTTAGATCTCATTCATGCATAGTTATTATAATTTTATAAAATTATATATATATATATATATATATATATATATATATATATATATATATATATATATATATTTGTTTAGGTTCTAATTTGAGAAAAGGATATAAGGGAAACTGGGAAAATATTCCTTCCCCTTCCGTATTATGCACAACTGCAGCGTGGGAACAGAAACGGAAAAAACTGAAAGTAGGGCTGTAAATAAGCTCGATACAGCTCGTGCTCGACTCAGATTCAGCTCGATTTTAGCTCGTTCAGCTCGTGTTCGTAAGATAAATGAGCCGAGTTTGTGCTCAATTTTAAGTTTGACAAAAAAACAAGCCGAGCATGAACAATGATATATTCGGCTCGTCTAGCTCGTGAGTAGCTCACAATTTTCAAGAGTAGCTCGAGTTTGTTAAAACTCGGCTTGTTTGTTAAAACTCGACTTATGAAGATTTATTGTATTAAACATAAATCACGCAATTGTGGTACGAAGTAGAAAGCTACTTCCCAGCAAACAAATAGGAGTCAATTCCTCATCTATAAGCCGCTTTCTCCAGCCCAACTCGAGATAATTACCAATTTCATAGAACCATGATCTGAATTACGCCTGACACTTTAAAGACCGTAAAGGCCCTGCATCACCCAAGGAGGTCAACTCTCGGGCCAGGCTAGCCCAAAGCACTAAGTAATGAATGAGGGTGGCAAGACACCCTCCAACCTGGCCCAATTCTGGATTGAATTAGACCTACTCAAATGGGCCCAAGAGAGACTGAGCCCAAATGGCTCAAACCCAGACCAAGAGCCCCAGGCCCAGGCAACGAGGCTAGCCCAAGACATGTGCACTCGCTGCCAATCTGCCACCGCCGTCATCACCATCTCCGGCGGCCGACCTCGATCAGTGTCAAGCCCGATCATGGTGAACCCAAAGCTGTCCACCACCACTCGCAATCAATAGAAGCCAAAAAACAGCAACCCGAGAGCCGTCGCTCCCCTGTACAAAACCACCAAGACGCTCTACCTGCCGGAAAAAAGAGGGCTCGCAGACTTCCGAATCCGACCGGTTAACTCACCGTCCTGCTTTCAACACTACCGCCCAGAGATCCGCCTTCCGACCCAGACCCCAATCAGTCAATCACGCTGGTATTAGCCTTCTAGAAACGCCGTCGATCTGCCTCGATCCAACAGCGCCCAAACCCGTCACCCAGATCCAAGAAACCACCCGGATCTTACCGACCCTCTATCACCACCAAACAGACACTGAGGTCTGCAACTCGCGACCTACGACGAAGGCCCGCCGGTGAAGACTGCCGCGCCGCCGCCACACTCTGCTCAGAAATCCTAGGGCTCTGCTAAATAGCCATTAACACTGAACAATTTAACTATGAGTTAACATCTAAGATAAGGATGATTTCTATTTTAATATCAAAAAAAAATTGCAAGATGAAATAAACAAATAAACATTTGGCCGTACAAATATTACACAATGACTTGTCCATTAAACTAACCACCTCCTTGTTTTAATAGGTAACCACCTCGTTTTTAGCCGGATACCATTTTCTTTGTTCTCAACTATAGTTTATTGTATCAGTACATACATAGTTACATACTTGGTCGTGACAAAACAATGTAAATACAGGCCTCTTCCAAGAAAAAGGAACGAGCCAAATACCAAAGACAAACCCGAAAAGAATAGCATATTATTTCGATGTGAGCCGATCAAGTGGCATGGTCCCCAAACCCTAGCTTGGCTAGGGTTTAAACCAATCAGTGAAAGCCATATGGTAATAACTTGATGTATTAAATATCTATAAAGTATAAGAATTAAGACGCAATGTGCGTTAAGGATAATATAGTTTTACTATCAGTAAAAACTATATTATCCTTTTCGATGTAACTAAGATTACTAACTAATCTTGGCATTAGTTGTATGTTAATAAAATCCACAAAATAAAGGCATGAGATATGGATGAAGGTAAGCCGAGATTAGTTTGTAACTAAGAACGTCATGATACTTGCCTGGCGAAAGAAAAAGGACCTTGACTTCGAATCTGAAGTTTTTATTGTGACTTCTAACTATTAGGTTTGCTTTCGATCGAGCTATTGAGAATCTTTTGATTTGTGATACATTCTGTTTTGGCAAACTATATATAAGGACATCGAACCATTGAATTTTTAGGCTAAAGACGAATCATAAAACATCGCAACAAAAACAGAAAATGAAAGGAGACAAAAATAACATAATTAAACATCTACATAAGAACATCGCACCACCAGACTTCTAAGCTGAAGAACCATTAGAAATCACAACAAAAATAGAAAGTGAAAGGATAGAATGTAGCAGTAATTAAGCATCGTACGGACCTATCGGTGAATTGTGATCTGTTGGTAAGTTATAATTCCAACATTGTAAAGGTCATGAGTTCGATTCTCTCTAACATATATAAAGGTGGAGTGGGCTAAAGTGTTTTTTTATTTTTTATTTTTTAAAAGCATTGTACGGACCTAACTGCAAAATATATATATATATATATATATATTTTTTTTTTTTGTAAAAGAAGCTAAATGTGTATGAATAAGCATTGAAGGCATCTTGCCTTACTTGATTCTCTTTAAATCTGGTCCTTTTGCCATTATAAATTGGGGATACTACTCCTGTTTTTACTTCTTTTTTATAATCTACTTAATTTTGAAAGAAATTTGAAAAACAATCTACAGCTAGATTGTCTTTTAAACCTATCTAACAAAAATCTTTGGAACATTGGTTCTTTTAGAAAAAGAATACATGGTTCTCCCTGGTTTGGATATGAATTTTTTTTTTTTTGAGGGAAACAGGAGATAATTCCATTGATAACAATCATACAACCTTATTAGGTCAAGCGAGAGAGATCCGACGATCCCTCAAATTACATTCACTGCTCAATTATTCAAGACTAAAATCCAAAAATGAAAAATGCAAAGAACTAAAATCTGAAAAAAAAAATGCATAAAATGAAATCTAAGAAACTACACCTACAGACCCTAACCGTAAGTACTTGTTTTGACTAGCGTGAGCCTAATGACCCTCTTGGTGTACCTCTCCACAAGTCAATGCAGAAACAACCAAGAATTAAGGCCGGGTAAGACTCCCTTTCCTAATCCGCTTGGGAAGTAGGCTGCTGCTCCACACCTCTATTAGTTTGGGCTTCGATAATTACCCCTAAAGAGCTGGTCACCATGGAATCCGAGCATACCAGCTTCGAATCAGCTTGATTAGGTTTAGGGTTGTTCCTTCGACCACAGGGCCTGCTTCATTTCTTCACCGCCTTCTCAACCAAGGTGATAGACACCTCAAACAATCCCTCAGATGATAGTTCCAAACCAGGTGCTTGGCCTTCTTCCAATTCTCTGTAGCCTCCTCTTCTCATTGCCGCTGTACACCCGTAACCGTAGTCGGCTCAGAAATATCTTCAGGGAGGGGCCGGATTATAACCCCTTCCCTTCGAAGCAGATTTGGGAAAGAGAGGAAGGGGAGAAAGAATGAAGTTAGAAACAGAGACAGATTAGCCCTAAAAATTAGGGCAGGAACCATCGACTCCAACGACAAACTAGACTCTACTGCTTCTGGCTCTGGCTCCAACTGACGCGGACATCGAGCACCACCATAATTAATCATGGCGCACTCACGACACCTCCCCAATAGCCTCTCGTACCTGAAATGCAAGGTTAGCATGTCGGCCAGTGAAACCCAGACTCGATGCTTCAATCAGATCGTTAAGTGGCAGCGAAACCCTAACCCACGCAACAACTTGTCGGATCCCAGGATGATCCACCTACAAGAATGGGCTAATGGTCTCTCTGACTAACTGGAAAAATGAAGACATTGATATACATTAAAATAAAACAAGGAGGCATAATTTGAAAGCAACTAAAATGTGAGAAACTCTTTTAGATGATGTGATCATGCCATACATATTGGTAACTTAGTCTGTTTTTTGTTTATGCAACAAAGTATTTGAGTGAAATGCAAAATACACGACAAGGAGATTGTGACAAATATGATCGATATGCATAGAAATCAGTGTTTTAAAAATTGAGAAAGGTAGTTTCCTAGGGGGCTTAAGCACTAGGTGGTGGCCAGGCGCTCGGATTAATAAAAAATGTTGGAAAAAATCGGCCAAAGGATTAGGCCGAATTAGGCAGGAATTAGGTGAACTTGGATGGGTCAGGTTTAAAATTATTAAAAAAAAGAAAAGAAAAGAAAATTGGAGTCAAAATCAAATAATAACTTACAATTGAGAGCGCTTCATGTTCACGACCCTCTCTCTCTCTCACACACACACACACACACACGACACCACCACTACCAATAAGTTACCCCTCTTCTCGCAACTGAAATCCTAAATCCTCAAAACCATCCATCACTAATAAGTAGACGCTTATTTAGTTATTTATATGTTATATAAAGAAATAAAAATAAAAACCGCCTGATCCCCACCTAGACATGTAGGCGCTAGGCCCAGGGAAGGACTTACCTTTGGGTATGCAGGAATTAGGCGGGCTAGATGCGTCAAGTTTAAAATTATTAAAAAGAAAAGAAAAGAAAATTGGAGTCAAAATCAAAGAAATTAAAAACTTAAAACAGGGAGCTCTTCACGTTCACAACCTTCTTTCTCTCCTCCTGGCCGTTTATCTCTCTCTAAATTATTAAAAAGAAGAAAGAAAAGAAAATTGGAGTCAAAATCAAAGAAATTAAAAACTTAAAATAGAGAGCTCTTCACGTTCGCGACCTTCTTTCTCTCCTCGTGGCCGTTTATCTCTCTCTCTCATCTCCCTCTGTGTCTTTGGCCATCTATAAATGACATCACTACCACTAATAAGTAACCCATCTCTTTGCAACCGAAACCCTAAATCCTTAAAACCATCCACCACTAATACGTGGATACTTATTTAGTTATTTATATGTTATATAAAGAAATAAAAATAAAAACCACCTAATCTGCACCTGGACATGTAGGCAGGGCGGATCTAGGTATAGGGGTGGGAGGACTCAAGCCCTCCCCAGACTGTTGAGGTGAAAAAAAAACTAATATATATGATATATATTTTTTGTTTGTATGTATGTTTGTTTAAGGAAACCCACCCGAACTCCCCAATTGTCGAAGTCAAACTCTTCTCTGGCTTTCCCATTCTCTCCGTCCATCACAAACTCTCATTCTTCGTCTTCTTCTTTCCAAAAAGGCCTAAATTTCAGACTAAATTCAATCGTTAAACACTTGAACTCTCAAGTTCTTATCTCCTCGCTCCTGCATTCCCACACTTGTGCTAAAAAAAAAAAATTGGGCTTTGCCCAAAAAGACACATGAATAAGTAGCCCACCTCATTTTCAAATCCTAGATTCGCCATTACATGTAGGCACTAGGCTCAGGAACGGACTTACCTTTGGGTATGCAGGATTAGGCAGGCTAGATGGGTCAAGTTTTAAATTATTAAAAAAAAGAGAGAGAAAATTAGAGTCAAAATCAGAGAAATTAAAAATTTAAAACAGAGAGCTCTTCATGTTCGCAACCTTCTTTCTCTCCTCGTGGTTGTTTACCTCTCTCTCTCATCTCCCTTTTTGTCTTTGGCCATCTATAAATGACATCACTACCACCAATAAGTAACCCATCTCCTTGCAATCGAAACCCTGAATCCTCAAAACCATCCATCACTAATAAGTTGACACTTATTAAGTTATTTAAATGTTATACAAAGAAATAAAAATTAAAAACCGCCTAATCCCCCACCTAGACATGTAGGCGTTAGGCCCAGGGACGGACTTACCTTTGGCTATGCAGCCCCCCCCCCCCCCCCCCTGTTCTAACCTATCAAATTTAATGAAGTGATATGATATGCAATCCCCCTACATCTACATGAACTTAGCTGTTTGGACCCCCCAAAACAAAAGAAAACTTTGATCTAAATGAGGAATTACTGATCAAACCAAGTCGTGGCAAGAGAAAATTAATTAATTATATATATATATATTGAAACTAGAAGATGAAGGCATTAGATCAACAGCCAAAAGGCTAGAGACTACAAGCACTCAAAGATTGCAAAAATAGCAGGGTAACAACCAAATTCCTATCTAAGCACTTAAAGCTCACTTTTAAGCGAACCTATAAACAAAGACTAACTTCCTGTCTTCTAGAGAAAAATCATCAAGTATCCCTTCATCCGCCTACTAATTAATCATGTTAGTCAATGATCAAGATCATCCTTGGACTTTCCAAATGCATCATCCTTGTCCAAATCTCAAAATTCCCTCTAATTGTCACGTCAGATGATGACTTGGCACCGACAAGCATGGCCCACTGTTCAGACTTTGAACCCCCAAGATGGACAAAATAGACATTTTTCCTTCTTGATGAGATTTCTCTTCCACACTCGAAAAAATCCTACCTTCGTCACTCTCAATACATCACACTCCCAAAATCTTAGCCTCTTCCTCACAACCCACCTACTCCTTCTCCCCTCCAAAAATCCAGAAACTCAAAGACCCAAAATGCAGCTGAATCTCCCCCAAAAAACACATCTCTCAATTTCTTCGATTTCCTGAAAACCTTTATGGGTTCGCGAGTTTGGCTAAAAGTTTCTATCTTTAAGAGGCAATGCAAGCATGATGGTGGCTGCCATTTCTGAAGCAGTAGATTTAGCCGACCCGAAAATGACCCAATCTAGGCCGCCGCTTTTACCGTCGGAAAAAGACAATGCCTCCTCCGTACAACAACGAGTCGTTCGCTGTGGATAGGTATCTTCCAAGTACATGTCTCCTTCTTCTTCAAACTTGACTTCTACTTGTACGACAATGTTTTCTTCCGTGTCTTCTAGAAGATGCCCTTCGCCCTTGCTCTCCCGGTTCATAAATTTGACTTCGTCGTCAAATTCCTGTTCGAAACAGGCCTAATCAATTTGATCTTCAATCAGAGGGGTTAGGGTCGTTAAATCGATCAGAGAAATGAGAGACTTGTCGTTGGTGCTCATTTTGATCTTTAATCTCTCGTTGAAAGGGTTGATTTGGGACGAGAGGCTTGAATCAACTGAAAGGGTTGATATCCGGAAATGAAGCAAAAGAGGGTTTCATATTGGTTTCGAAAAATTGAGTCTTTTATTGGAGAGAAAATTTTCTGGGTGTTTGATTTTGGATTTGGGTTTGAGTTTGAGTTGTGCAAGTAGAAGAAGAACAAGAGGAAGAAGAAGTTGTGCAGAGAAAAGAATTTTTCTACTGTTTATGGTTTTTGTGAGAGATTCTTTTGTGTAAATGGAGTGATGTAGGGGGTGGTATTGTGCAGGGTAGGGGAAGACTAGGTTGTGATGGGGCGATGCTTTTAGTTGCACGATCGACATGGTTGTTGGGGAGAGTGAAATCAGAGGAAAGGAAGAAGAAGAATATGGGGTTACAAGGGTTAGTTTGGAAATTTAGTCCAAAATGTGGATTAAGGCTGAAAAGTGGGCCATGCTTGACTGTGATAACTCATCATATGACGTCATAATTGGAGATAATTTTGAGAATTGGACACGGATGATGCATTTGGGAAGTCCAAGGATGATCTTGATTAAAAAAAGAGATTAGTGACTAACATGATTTTTGACCCTAAGTTGGAGGAGGCAAACTGAAATTAGTCCTAATTATAATTAAATTGTTTAAAGATAAAAAAAAAAAAACATATTTGAATTAATTTAATGATTCAACATTATAAGGAGAGATTTTGTAATTAATAACGTTTATCGTCGTGTTTGAAAAATTGTTGTTCGATATAGAGTTATTTATTTATTTTTCACATTAACAACTGAGAATTACATAAACTAGTTTTTTGTGAGTTAAACTCACGATCTTCTACTTAGAAGGAGAAGACTTATGCCACTAGACCATATGGTACTGGACTTCAATATAGAGTTTGTATTTGTTTAATTATTTTTATATCCCAGCTTATCTCTCGTAATTATGACACCAGAATTGAAAAAAAAAAATATTCACAAATTACTTTTAAGTGTATATAGCTTCTATAATTTAGCTTGACCCTTAAGTTTCAAATCCTGGTTCTGCCCTTGGCTAGCCTCTTCCCCACTGCCTAGTGATTTTCAAGACATTGATAGATACGTAAAGTAACGGTGACCCAAAATTTGTTTGTTAATCATATACTACTTTTCTACGATATATAACTTTATTCAAACTAACCATAAATCATACATCAGGAGTGGTGGGGTTGAGGGGGGACAAAGGATAAAAAGGTCGAGAGAACTAGTGATTACAGACATCAGGAGCTATAAAGACATAAACTCGATCTAACTATAATGCACGTCATTTTCCATGAACTACTATGATCAACTAATTGAGAATCAGCAAAGCAAAAATATTATTGACCTAGCGGCCACTCTGCTAGGGTTGAGATTGAAAATTTTCTCTTTTCAATCTACAACTTCATCCATGTTAATGGATGCCTTCCCCTTCTTGGGGTTTGATCGTGGTTCCTTAGCCCAAAGGCGTTTGAGTTCTTCTTCTTAAGGGCATTTCAAGGATGAGGCGGGGCGGTTCCGAGCTGGTGATATTACGGGCTTAGGCTTGATGTGGTTGTGTTCTGGCAATGGTGGTGGTGTTCTTGGTGGCGGGCCTTCTGATCCCCGTACGGGCGACAGCGGGCGGTATAGCCAACCAAGCGGGATCGGGGGCGGATTTGGGATCCCGATTCGTGAGGCAGGTTGGGTAGCGTTGCTACAGGTGACTGATGCTGGTGATGGTTGCCTTTCTAGTGGTGATCTGGCTTTGGTCTGGGACAGATTCAGCGATTATGTCAGATGTTTCAACGAGGACGGCGGCGCTGCAGATGGTGGCGGCGGTGGCGTGGTGATGGGAAAAGCTACTGCTCTAAGTGTCCTTAGCAGATCTGGTTGGGTCTGGGCCCTTTCATGGACTTGGGTTTCAATCTTTGCTAGGGCTTGGCTTGCTTTTTTCATATTAGGTTTTTATTTTATTATGATGGATGAGGAATTTGCAGCCTCATATACTAGTAATATTTAAATTTCATTTGGGTCACAAAATCTAGTTGCTCGGTTGTTATATTTACTTAAACTGCTTCTGAGCTTTCTAGGTTTTGTTAGAATAAATGTGCGTGAACTTTCTTAAAATGTGGGTGTATCTGGGAGTGCGTGGTTCTGTTTTTTTCTAGAATAGGTCCTCTGTATGTCCTAAATGACGGCTCTTTCTGTCTGCCCCTCAGGGGTGTGTTGTTACTGATACTGCTTGCTGAATTATAAAATTGACTGAGCTCATTCGATTAAAAAAAAAAAAAACTAATTGAGAATCAAAAAACTGTTTAAACTCATATAGCATCAATGTGTAAGTTAGCAACTGCTAACAAGAAATCACGTAGCAAAACATCCGAGTGGATACATTTTTACTAAGTGGGTTAAATGTTAAAAATTATCCAATCGACTTTTCTTTACTTTAAAAAAAAAAAAAATTGACTGCATCATTTTTATCTCCTTTTTTTTTTTTTTGATAAAAAAAAAGGAGATAAAAATATCATCATTTTATATTTGGTTCACGTACAAGTACTTATTGGTGGCAGTTGAAGCTGCGACGTAATTAAAAGAAAAATAAAAAAAAGGGCAAGACATAATTTTAGCCAACTTTTTTAATTCTGTATTTTTAAGAGGGAAAAAGTGCGTTCTTTTCTTTATTAAATTTGACCAAAGAGAAAAAAGAAATTTCCAATTTTGAAAGCCTTTGTGCCTATAAATGCCGGTCTCTGCCCAACCCATTCCGCACTGCATCAACTTCCCTCATTCTTCCTCTCTCTTTCTTCCTAGCTCTTTCTGTGTTCTCTTGCTGTTAGAGGCTTTGGATGATATTTCTTACTCTGGCTTTTGTATGATAGCTCATGCTCTTTGCACCTCCTTGTTGGAATTCAAGAGAGATAAAACCAGATAACGTTCAAAGACAGACACACCTAGAATTTTAAGGAACAGGAAACTCAGCAGCTCTGCTTCTGCCTTGAAACACTGGGACTGTGCTGGTGGGTGATGGTTGTATTTAGCAACAAAAAGATCCCATTTTTCTTCTTATTCTTCATTTGGGATATTCAATGCTGTGGTTGAAAATGCTTGTTTTGGTAGTGACAGATGTTTTTCTGTGTATTTAGGAGTTACCCAAAAGTACAGGGCTAAAGCTGGTTTCTGTAAAAGAAGAAGTAGAAGAAGAAAATGAAGTATGTTTTGGTGACTGGTGGAGTTGTGAGTGGCCTTGGAAAAGGAGTCACTGCTAGTAGTATTGGTCTTCTCCTAAAGGCTTGTGGACTAAGGGTCACCTCCATCAAAATTGGTCTCTTCCTCTTCTTCATTCTTCTTTGTTTTTAATTCATGTTATGGTCTTAATCTCTGTTGCTGTTTTAACTTTTAGAGGCAACCCAGTAAGCCATAGTTTGTTGGAAAGATCACCATACTTTTCTTAATGGAAAAAAGATTTTTAGATTTAACTTTTTCTGTTCACCTCTTTTTAAATGGGTGCATGAAAGCTTCTAGATTTCAATTACTGTAATCTCAGTCAGAAAAAGAAAAATGCCTGCAATTTTCTGATCACCATTTGTTGGTTTTGTAATTCAGATCCTTACTTGAACACTGATGCTGGAACCATGTCACCTGTGGAGCATGGTGAAGTCTTTGTTCTAGATGATGGTGGTGAGGTACATAAAATTACTGTCCTGCCCTCTTTGGCCTCTGCAATTTGCTCTCTTTCTGTTTCACAGAAGTCCTCTGAAGACAAAAGTTGATGAATCTAGTTCTGTTTGCAGCTATAAGATCATATAGCTAATGCAAACTGACACTATTTGCAATATTAGTGGTTGTAAATATGTAATTTGGACTTGAGCGTGAAGCGTCTGCACAAATCTAGAGACTCGGTGATTTGCAGATTTTATGTTTACTATTTTTGTTTCTTATGTTCACAGGTGGACCTGGACCTTGGAAACTATGAGCGATTCCTAGAAATCAAGCTGACCCGTGATAATAATATTACTACCGGAAAGATTTACCAGGCATGTTGGTTAAATTTCACATGTATATAATCAATATATTATACATATATCTATGATTCCAAAAATATCTGTATCAGCTTTGATGCCACAACTGACAAAGGTTTGAATTTTCTTTCTTTCGGTCACAGGATGTTATAAACAAAGAGAGAAAGGGAGATTATCTGGGAAAAACTGTCCAGGTATTTTGTCTGCATCTGAGCTCTTTTTAGATATATTAATATGGCCTCTATTTTTTCTTATATTGATTACTTTTCTTCTCTTTTTTAAATGTGTAGGTTGTCCCTCACATCACAGATGCTATCCAAGACTGGATTGAGCGTGTAGCCCATATACCAGTTGATGGAAAGTCAGGCCCTGCTGATGTTTGTGTCATAGAGTTGGGTGGAACTATAGGTACATAAATATTGCACAGTGATTTGAGCTGTTTCAACGGGTTAGTTCAGATTACTAACAGCTTTCTGGGCTTTAGGTGATATTGAA
This sequence comes from Rosa rugosa, assembly GCF_958449725.1. Classification (NCBI taxonomy): domain Eukaryota; kingdom Viridiplantae; phylum Streptophyta; class Magnoliopsida; order Rosales; family Rosaceae; genus Rosa; species Rosa rugosa. The sequence goes on along the minus strand of NC_084821.1, from coordinate 58,011,509 downwards.
TCCATGCCATTTATTGAGGCATTAGGACAATTCTCGTACCGTGTAGGTAAGCGTATTGTGTATCAACTTCAAATTGTTACTGTTTATTGTTTCTGATCTTTCAGTTACTCACTTGACTCTTTGTTTATAATTTTGATTTCAGGAGCTGATAATTTTTGCTTAGTTCATGTCAGCCTTGTGCCTGTTTTGAATGTTGTTGGTGAACAGGTAAACTGAACTTCTTTATAATAATGTGTTCTGAGATCTTAACAGGCTTTAATGAATGTATTGAATTACTTGGTCTATTTAATTAATGCACTGAATTATTCTCAGAAAACAAAACCAACCCAGCACAGTGTTCGTGGACTGAGATGTCTGGGTTTGACACCACATGTGATAGCTTGTCGCAGCACAACGGTCTGTCTCTCTCTCTCTCTGTCATACACACACATGGACCCAAATGTTATCCTTTTGTCATGTTGGCCTGAGGTGTAAATTTTTTTTTTCACAGCCACTAGAAGAAAATGTAAAGACCAAACTCAGTCAATTTTGCCATGTCCAGGTATACGTTAGCTGTTAGATAAATTTTACTTCAAGCATATCACTTATCTATCTGTTTTGAAATATGCTACTTCAGTGAAGCTAACATATGGTTACTTGTTTTCCAGAAAGATAACATCATCACGCTCTATGATGTTCCCAACATTTGGCACATTCCATTACTCTTAAGAGTAAGAACTTTTCTACAACTTCTGAAGTTTATCTAATTGATCTTAAATGATTTTCTTATGTAACTGTAATGTACTGATTTTTACCTGCTTCTTCTCAAATAGGACCAGAAGGCTCATGAAGCAATCTTTAAAGTGTTTAACCTTCAAGGGTATGTCTAATCAGCTCTTCTCATTTGTTATTAGGTTCATCACTTGATACCACTTTTTAGTATTAGAGCATTCACTTACAAAGATATTCCATAATGCACAGATTAACAAGGGAACCTGAATTAGAACAGTGGACTACTATGGCTGAAGTTTGTGATATGTTGCATGAGCCGGTCGGTCCCAACTCTAAAACAATTCACAATGTCAATACTATGTGTTTTGTGGCCATCAAATTGATATGTTAATGTTTTTTAAATAACAGGTGCGCATTGCCATAGTGGGGAAGTATACAAGCCTTCCTGATGCATACCTCTCCATACAAAAGGTGCACTCAGCTACTACTTAACTATGAGTTTCTTAATGCAGATGATTAATACATTGTTCTGATGTACCATATCTATAACTTTCTGCAGGCTCTTGTTCATGCTTCTGTTTCTCGCGGCAAGAAACTTTTTGTGGATTGGGTTCCATCTGGTGACCTTGAGCACACAACTGAGAAAGAGGTTATTATTGATATTCAGTTCTAGTGTGGTTTTCCATTTTTGCTTGTTTCACAACTTGACAAAAGAAAAATGCACATATTGCAGAATCCTGATGCTTATAAAGCTGCATGGAAGTTGTTGAAGGTTTGTATTTAGGTCTAATAGGCCTGGAATCTACGGCTACAATTGTCATACTCTCCCCTTCTTAAGTTGTAATTGCTCTCTGTTAGCCTTCTGACTGTGGCCTAATTCTTCAGGGCGCAGATGGTATTCTTATTCCAGGAGGATTTGGTGATAGAGGAGTGCAAGGGAAAATTCTTGCAGTAAAGTATGCCCGGCAAAAGAGAATTCCATTTCTTGGTATTTGTCTAGGAATGCAGGTCGCCGTGATTGAGTTTGCAAGATCTGTTCTTGGTCTGCAGGATGCCAACAGCACAGAATTTGATCCTGACACTAAGAATCCCTGTGTTATATTTATGCCTGAGGTCTGCATTCTGCATTTTCAGCTTATATATCAGTGTTTGAAACTCATGTCATTCCTTTTCCATTTATCTGATCTCTGTACCATATAAGCAGGGCTCAAAAACGCATATGGGAGGCACCATGCGCCTTGGATCCAGGAGAACATATTTCCAGTCTACAGACTGTAAATCAGCTAAACTGTGAGTACTAAATTGGAAAGAGCTAAATAAACACATTTGTTTTGTACGTATCACGTACATTAGTAACTTGACACATTTCGTTAACATGACTCTGTAACTTTCATAAGAATCAAAGCTTCTTAGAAAATTTATTGCTGTGCATAGATCAATCAGTAACTTGATATGAAAATCAGAAGGTACCAACATGCTGAATCAGATGCCAATGTTGGCTAACCTGTGCAATTTTTGCAATGTGCTAGATATGGAAACAAACGCTTTGTTGATGAGAGACATCGGCACAGATATGAGGTATGTGGCATTCCAATTTAAAATATTGTCTTCTGAGACACTATTTTGGTAGAAGGATTAATTTTTGTTGCATTTAGGTGAACCCTGACATGGTAGCACGCCTTGAAAATTCCGGCCTCTCTTTCACTGGCAAGGATGAAACTGGCCAGCGCATGGAGGTATAGTTTACACTATTGATCCCTGTAACTTTAGATTCATTTGATTTGTATACTCTGCTGATCCCATGTTTGGTATTCTGACATTATAGATTGTTGAGCTACGTAATCATCCCTATTTCATCGGTGTCCAGTTCCATCCTGAATATAAATCAAGACCAGCAAAACCTTCTGCTTTATTCCTAGGTACATATCTCATTTGAAAGTTTACATTCAATTTTATCTTAGCCAAAAGGTTTCCTTGGAATGTAAATAGTATACACAGGTAAATAAATAAGGAATGCATTATGCTTCCAAAGCAAGCAGCTCCCTTTTAGGTTCTTCTGGAAAAAAAAAAAAAAAACGTTCCTAAGTAATATTTGAGCTTTGAAGATGGTTCAGGTTCTGTAGTTGATTGCTGCAACTTGATCAGTCTAACATTATTGTATGCTACTTCTATTCTGACATGTGCATCAGATTACAGAAGTAATAGCTTATGAATAATTTTTGGTTTGCAATGTTGTATAGGGCTTATAGCAGCAGCATGTGGACAGTTGGATGCTCTCTTACCAAGCTCTGAGAGGAAAAGGAGTGCCTCATACGGAGCAGGCAACGAAATGTTTGGAGCAGCATGTGGGCAGTTGGATGCTTTCCTCCAGGGCTCTCCAGAGGCGAAAAGGAATGTCTCGAATGGAGCAGGCCACGATGTATATAATGCCAAAACATGCCAAAATGGAGGTGTAATTACTAATAGGCCTCAAGACGGTGTATATAGCATTTTCAATGGGATGCACTTGTGAGAAGGCATATTAGGTGTGGTTGCTTCTATGTTGTAGGAAATGTTTCGTTGTGGTGTGGCTTAGGGGTTTTTGCTTGCAAGAAGGGGCTTCTCTTAGGTTATATATCGTAGGAGTGTTTGTACAGTCATTGGGGTAATGGTGAGATGTATTAGCCTTTCCAAAGACTCAAACGTAGAAATGGAGCTGAGTCCTGCTCTTTTTACAAAGGACACAGCTCAAAGTCTCCATTTTTGTATTGGGACTTTTAGAACCCCTTCCCCAGCTTGCTATCCTCGTTTTGTTGTTTTAAATGCAGTAATAAATACTTGTATCCATGGACTCTCCCTTTTGATCGATGCTTATCAATTCTCATTTTTCTTGTTTGATCCTAACAAAATTTTGTTGAAATTTAACAAAAGGGAGTACAAAAAACCTATTGTGAACGGTCGTAACTTCTCATTTCATAGTCATATTGAACTCACATTTTTACTAAATTTTTCATCCACAAATTGCAAAAAATTAATAATTTAATATTAAATTTTCAACAAATACAATGTTTAAATCCTATAACTGTGAAACTTGTGAAGGAGAAGCCTCACTTGTTACACAGATCCTTGTAGCAAGCAGAAGCAGCATTCTCAAAAAGGCAAAAAGTAGGATTTTACTTCCTAGTACCTTTTCTGGTTCACGTATTGTGTGCATCTATGATGACTTAAACATAATGGCGACCATATTTCTAAATCACTAACGAAAAAATGAACTGGTCATCAGGATAATGCTAACTTTCACCAAACCGTTTCATTTGTCGGATATGATATCAGTAAATGACCTTTAATTTGGTTGATCTTTTTGCGATAGATTTTGAAATGATGATTTAGAAAATAAACAGTTCAATTTCGAATATGACCAAGTCATCATTTTCGTCAAGTGCAAGCACCAGTCCTTCATCATCAAACTCTGAGTCAAGATTTAACTGGGGAGGATCAAGAATCAAGTGCTGTAGTCCTACATTCATCAACATTTTGGGTCACTTCATCTCCGGCTGGAACCAGTTGTCCATTCCTTGACACCACAACTCCGTTCCACCCATAGCACTTATGTAGATCAATCACATTTTCACATCATCCATTGTGACAACAAATGTAGAGAGTGCGTGTTGTTCCACGAGCACTTTTGCCGCCTTATCAACATCTCGGAATCGCTGCCTTCTACCAACATAAGCAGGAAGAAACGTTTGCCTGGCAGTTTTCACTTTTCAGTACGTGTTCAATTGACACATCCCCAAGTTTTCCCCCCTCCCCAAGTTTCTCTCCCACTTCGGGAGATAGTGCTTAGAATTTTCTGGGCAGATTTGTTTCACGGTACGGTTCAACCGTCTTCAGTTCTCCAGTTTTGCTATATGTGTTGTTACTTTATATTTTTCTCTTTTCAATCTTTGGCTATTTTGGCAGATATACAATGTCTTCAGGATCACTAACATTCTCCTTGGATTCTCTTTTCAATCCTATTGAGAAACAAGGTATGCATGCTAGCTACTTGATCAGTCCTGACTGATATTGGAAAAGATTTCCAATATTGTCTTGCAGTGAAGTTGGTTACTGGTCGAGATTCCAATATTGTCTTGCAGTGAAGTTGGTTTCATTGGCACTATGATAAATCTCTGGAGGTTTGCGAAAGGTCTAGCTGTGAAAACATTAGATGATAACCTCTTTTTGTTTCTTTGTGGGATGATTTGAACTCTGTGCTTCGGAAGGAACCATGGTCTTTTGCTGGGAATTTGCTATTGATAGAGCAAGTTGATTAATCTACTTCAATTAATAATCTCAAGCTTTCTGATCATGTCTCACTTTAGGTGCATGTTCATAATTTGCCTTGGATCAAAATGGCTGATCCCATGACGAAATTGATAGGAGATACGCTGGGTACCTATATTGATGTTGACCGTGATAGGGATTTTGGCTGCATTGGAGGAACTAAGAAAATTTAAGTGCGGTAGGATGTCTCTCGACCACTCTGTCAGAAAACTGTGATTGAATTGGATGATACTGAGGATACGGAGTTGAAATTCTCTAATGAGGGATTGCCCTAGCTAGGTTTTTGTCTACTTATTCATTGGACTATTTATTTTTCATGGCGTCAGTTTCATTCTCAGAACAAGGAGAAGTTTCTGTGGTTTTGAAAGAGAGGCATAGATTAACACCGTCCTGGTGATATCCCAAGATCATCTCCGACAAGCAGTTCAGTTAATCAATTAAATTCCCCTACTGTTTTTGGTATTGGTGGTGCAAATTCCGTGATGGTGGTGATGGAGATGGTTACTCTAGCAGTTATTAATGATCAAACTGCTACTCGATCGGTTTACTCACGATCAAACTGTTACTGCCAGACTCTAGCAGTACTTACTGAAGGATAGTTGTACAAGCCCATTGTTTTGGAAGTGTAATTCAGGACCAAGCCCATTTTTAATTTTTCTTGTGAAATTGTTGGTAAAATATTGACCAACGGCGGAGGTCTGTTACTAATGTGGTCTCCAACTTGGAAATTTCAAGTCTTTTCATCTTCTTTGGGCCATATCGATGAAATTGCTAGTTCTGCTGATGAGTGTTTTCATCTGACTGGTTTTTATGGAAAACCCCCTACTTCTTCCCGATCTCTTTCCTGGAAACTTCCAGGGAGGTTGGTTACTTGTTAGTGATTTTAATGAGATGGTTTCAGCGGAGGAAAAAATAAGGCCACGGCAAAGGCCTTTGAGTCAAATGTTGAAGTTTCGAGGGGTGCTAGAGGAGTCAGGAGTGTGGCCTCAGTTTGGTGCCTTTTGAACGTTACCCATTTATCCATTTATGGGGAATAATAGTAGGAAGGGGATTGAGTTGGTGGAAGAAAGAATTGATAGGGGTTTGGCAAATATAGAATTAATGCATGGGAGTTTACCCTCACATCTCCTATCTGCATTTGGTTAGCAAAGATTTTGACCATGGACCATTGTTGATTGAGTTGTTGACTAATTTACAATGGATAGTTTTAAGGGTGAAAAGGAAACGGAGATTTCATTTGAAGAAGTCTGGTTGACAGATTAATTATACTTGTTCACAGGTTGTTCAGGAGCGCCTCTGTAGCAATGTATATATACACCCAAGCCTGTTTATCATCATGTGCTTCTACTCTTACACACTGGAGTCATTGTGGCTTTGGAAATATTTCTTATCAATTGAGTTGGGTTAAAAGGAGGCTGCATGGGGATTATTCAGTGAACACACTACTGCAAATTTGGGTTAAATGTTAGAATTGGAGTCCGAGTTGGTGGAGTTACCAAGAAAAGAAGAAGAGGTTTTATGGAATCAGCGATCAAGGGCGGATTGGTTGCAATTAGGAGATTAGAATAGACGCTATTTTCATGAAAGAGCCTCTGGTTGTCAGCAAAATGATAGTGCGTATGGCCTTTTTGATTCACAGGAAGTGTGGCAAACTTATTCAAATTGGTTCAAATTGGGGAGCTTTTCTATGCTTACTACTCTTCTTTATTTACTAAAACTGGTGGCATTGGAATGGACAAAGTCTTAGCAAATGTTCAAACCTTGGTCACACCAAAATTAAACACCTTTCTTTTACAACCTTTTGATCGTGCAGAATAAGAATCCACCTTATTCAAGATGACACCGTCAAAATGATCACCGGGTGCAGATGGTCTCTCAGTGGTTTTCTATCAATGGTGCTAGAATTAGGGGTGGGTTCGATTCCAAACGGTTTGGCTTTGGGTCGAAACCGAGAATTGAACCGAACTTGGGTCTCGGTTTGGTTTGGTTCGGTTTTGCATTTTTGAGAAGTTGAAACCGAAAACCAAACCGATCGGTTCGGTTATGTCCAGTTCATTTTATTATTATTATTATTTTTTAAACTAAAACAGATTTTTACCATTTCTACTTCTACCTCTTTGATATTTTAACTCGGGATGTTTTTTGTTTCTTCAAACCTATAATAATAATAATTCATAACAATGAGTTTACAAGTTCACTAATGCACGCTTTATACTTTAGTAGACAATAATCTATACTCCATAGTCCATATTCATAGTTCATAATTCAAACTTCATAGCTTCAAAATAAAGAATTTAGTCCAAAATTTATAAAGTTAATCAACAATATAGTCCAACAACATATGAAATGGTCAAAAAATATAGAGTCCATAGTTTATAAAGTCCATCAAGTCATCAACACTAACCCCACAAATTAAAAATGTTTTTTTTTTTTTTTGAATAAAAATTAAAAATGTTTAAGTTCACTAAAAGATTAAACGTCACAAAGAGAATGAATGAACATCAACATATGAAAGAGGGCATGATCTCAAGCTCGGAAAGATGAAGTCTTCGACTTTGGAGGTAACATACCACTCCGACTACTCCTCACTGTAGCTCCACATGACATCTTAAGCAATTCTACATTGACATAAGAGAATAATAAAAAAAAAAATTAGAAAATAAATACATACAATCATATATAACATAAAAATTACAACTTCATTAACCCAAAAAACATTAAATAAGAAAATAGAAACAATTATCTCTTTCCGCTTCTTCACACAACTCCATCTCCTCAATGGTAGGCATATGATGTAAATACCCATTTTCACTCATAAGCCAATTTTGTGTACATATCAAGACCTCTACCATTCTAGGACTTAGGGAGCTACGATATGGATCAATAATTCTCTCACTCGTGCGAAAGGAATATTCCGAAGCTATGGTTGATACCGGAGTAGCTAGAATATCCTTTGCAATACGGGCCAATATAGGATATTTACAAACTCCATTCACCCTCCACCAATTCAACAAGTCAAAGACTTCATCATCTCTTTCAATAGGATCTCCAAGATATCTATCCACATCGTTGTTTATGATCTCGGCTTTCTTTGCTCTTCTCTTTTGCTCCTTCTCTTTCAATCTCCTTTCTAACTCCGTTAAACCCTTACTTGAAGAAGAGATCCCCTCACTTGATACTTGAGTACCACTAACCTCACTAACACAACTTTCCCTTCCCTCTTTCTCATACACCTTGTAAAGGTCATACAAAAGATCTTTCACACATCTAGAATCTCAAAATAGTCAACAACTTTCTCAAGTTTATGGCGTGGATCAAGAATAATAGCAATGAATAAATAATGATTCAACTTATCAAAGCCACCCCAATACTTTTGAAACTTGCCTTGCATGGGTGATGTAATCTCAGACAAACATGGGTTCATATGTTCTTGCAAGAGACCATATATATGAAGTAAATCACCAAAAGTATTATGAATGGTAGGAGAATTAGAACAACATACCTTCAAAGTGATTTCATAAAATGGTCTCAAGAATTCCACAAATTGCTCCCCATACTCCCAATCAACACTCATAGGTGGCCCTTCTTTTGGCTTTTCACCCTTGTCACCTTGGAGCCATGCCCAAAAATTACCCGCATCTTCATCCACCATTCTATCAAAAACTTTTTGGAATTTCAAAGCCCGTTCCAATATCAAGAATGTGGAATTTCACCTAGTAGGGACATCCAAAATCACAAGCCTTTTGCACTCTAGTTTCACCCTTTCAACACATTCCTTGAAAAAAATCAAGTCTTCGTTGGGAGGATCTAACATACCTCATTGCATTGCGAGTGGCAGCAAGGAATATCTTCATCACACTCAACCCATCATTGACAATCAAGTTAAGAATATGGGCTACACACCTCACATGCAAATTCTTCCCTCAATGCAAAAGTGCATTAGGGACACCCCAATCACTTATCCTCTTAATCAACTCATTCAATGCAACATAATTTGATGAAACATTATCAACGATGACTGTGAGAATCTTCTCTATACCCTACTCCAACAAACAATCCTCCAAAAGCTTAGCTATAGCCTCTCCTTTATGATTTGGAATGACACAAAAATTCAAAATTCTCTTATGCAACACCTAATTATCATCAATAAAATGTACAGTGAGAACCATGTATTTAATGTTTTGAATAGAAGTTCATGTATCGGTTGTAAGACACAACCTATATCTACTCAATTGATCCATCAATTTTTTCTTTTCCCCCAAAATAAAGCTTAAGCACATCATTTGCTATTGTTTTACGAGAAGGAATTCTCCAATAAGAAAGAGTACCCATAAAACGCCTAAACCCCTTCTCCCTCCATATGAGAAAATGGTAACTCATCTAGAATAATGTACTCCACACATAACAAGGATAGCTCTTCTTTAGTGCATTCTACAGTACACAACTCACTAATTGGTTTTTTAAAAGAAAAAATCTTTTGTCTTTTTGTCACGCCCCGAATTTTGAATAAAGAAAATTCAAATCCTAAACGCGAGAACAAACACAAGAAAACACACATAGAAATTTTTTCATTTAAACTAAGCAACAAACAAACTGAGCTCACAATATCCATACCGACTCGTTCTTTAGAGTCACATATTACAGATAGTTTACAAATCAAACTGAATGACAATTCAATAAGTAAACACACCCACCACAACTCACTACCCAGCGGAAGACTTAAAACTAAGAGCACCCTTCCACGTCCACGCCATCGAACGTACACCTCAGCTTTGATAATGATCACTCGATAATCAAACCTGCACAATAAACCCTACACCATAGAATAGTGCACCGGGATTGAACAAAACAAACCCGGTAAGCCTTTTAGCCCGTATGAGTAAACTCAATTAAAGTGACTCACGTCACGCATGCTTATAATTTCTCAACTCGTAAGATGAATTAAAGCAACAATATTTAATTTCACAAAACACAACCAAACATACAATCACACTGGTAAAATTTTAGTAATCCCTGCATAGAGAATTAGTTCAGGAGATCACCTAGAATCACACTCATTCAAATCATAGCAATTCCTAATCCCTGCATGTAGTTTAGTTCAGGAGATCTCAACCTAACAAAATCGATATGCAATTATCACAACAAAAACATCAAGTTCATATCCTACAATATCATGCTCACATAAGATAACTCAAAACTAAAAACCCACATCCTTTGACTCTCGACTCATGCATCTAATTTCGCACCACATCCATTTTACAATTAAACTCCAGTAACATTTTAAACACAACAATCTACCAAATCATCCTTCATTTGTCTCAACGACACAACCACGAGATCACACTCATTTCCTCAAAACATAAAGCATTTTTCAAAATCATGACCTCACAACTCATATCCCACTCACTACAGATCACAAACCACAACTGTACTCACAATAAAAATTAAGCAAGATCAGTAATCCCTGCGTAGAAACTTAGTTCAGGAGATCACATTAAAACAATCAATAAAATCATAGTAATCCCTGCATAGAATTTAGTTCAGGGAATTACATTAAAACAAATAATAAAAATCATAGTAATCCCTGCATAAAATTTAGTTCAGGGAATTACATTAAAACAATTAATTCAGAAACAGTAATCCCTACATAGAATTTAGTTCAGGAGATTACCAAGAAAACAAACAATTCAATAATAGAAATAAATAGAAACTTTTACTAAAAACATCCATTAATAACGTCAACCACCACACAGCTCATCACACAGATCACCACATAGGTCAACAATTCACACTAGAGTCGATGATCACCCATCAACACCAAAGTCGATGATCACCCATCAACACCACCGCATTTATAGAATCTCATTCTCACGTGTAAACCAAGAAAGAACACCAGCAAGGTTCTCCGAAAACTACGTACTCATGATGCAGTAACATCGTTACCACCATGACGGTACACATACACAGAGTACGCACTCATGATGCAGTAACCCCGTTACCATCATGACGGTACGCTTGCAACAGACTAGAGCTCTAACTGAATCGTAACCTGTCACCTCGGTCGAGGTTCAGCCTTACGATATCTTGCACTTCGGTTACTATTAAACCGTCGAACTTTGGACGCCCCCGTCCTCAGAACAATCCTACTTCGGTTATCATTAAACCGACGAACTTTGGACCCCCCGTCCTCAGAACAATCATACTTCGGTTATCATTAAACCGTCGAACTTTGGACCCCCCCGTCCTCAGAACAATCATACTTCGGTTATCATTAAACCATCGAACTTTGGACCCCCCATCCCTCATAACAAAACATTTTAAAAAAATCCCACGACTCAAATACTTTCCTCAAGCAAAACACACTTTTACACAATAATCAACACATCATGATAATTGTATGCTCGTAAGAGAAATGCTCGAAATAACAATTCAATCAACTCTCAATCATTACTTCACCAATGTCACACCATCCAATATATATATTCCACGTAAATATATATATACGTAGTCATTCACGCAGGAATGACCACTAATACCAACTATAGTTTTATAAATTATTCCTCTCGAAAATCATTTTATATCAAAACATTGTTTTAACCTACCCATGAACCGTTGTCGATCAAGTTCATATATTTTAAAACAAATAATTTGTTTCGAAAATGATTTAACAATTAAACAAGTAATTCCGAGTAATAAATAAATCCGTTCGTAAATGAACCACGTGAGATTTACTCACCTCCATATCCTGCTGCGTCTTCACACAAAACCAAGATAAGCACCAAATCGTCCAAACTCCACTCACAAAATTTCGTCAATCACCTAATCACATCAAGGTCACACTCAATACAACACAAAGCACACAATTCACAAAACATAATTATATGATGATCCAACAGTCGGATCCTCATCCGAGACCATCCAACGTCTTCGGAACACTTCTACGATCACTATATCAAAACTACAAGTCGATCGGACAGCCGAATCCTCACGGATAGAAAACCGATCGAACCGAAAACCCTAAAACTTGGAAAATTCATAACATTCTCATACGATTTCCAAAAATTACAAACTATATATCGAAATGCTCGTATCAACGAGTAGATCGCACTGAGGAGCAGACACTGCCCCAGAGGTGGCCGGAAGCCGCCGGAAACCACCACCACAGTGGCGGCACCGCCACCAAACCAAAGTCAAAATTTGACAAAACTTCCAACATCAAAGTTCTTCATCTCAACTCCAATTGAAACTTTCATAACTACACCATAATCAGATTATGAGCCAAAAAGTAGAATTTTACCTCGCAAGCCGAAGGATTCGAAAATTCCTAGTTTCAAAAACTCCAAAATTCGATCACCACAGATCAAATCGCTGCAAGCCTTCTTGGGTGTAGCTTCTACTTCCTCTGGGTTAGAAAAGCCCTCAAAGAACTCGAGCTATAGTGGCCGGAGCTGGGAGAACCAAGGCTGGCGATTTGAGGCGATTTGCAGCTCCACCGTGCAACTTCTCGGCCTTGTAGCGTCTTCTACGGTGCTTCCCACGACGAATCACCACCACAGACGTGTAGAGGGGACTAAGGAGAGCAGGGTTCCCTTTGGAATCGAAGCAAAAGGTGGCCGGAGGAGGAAGAAATCGGCCGGCGAAGGTGTGGGGGCTAACCGGGGTCGGGAGAGAGGAGAGAGAAAATTTCCGAAAATGGAAAGTCAGCATTTTCTGATATTTTCGGATTTTTTTTCCTATTTAACCAAAATGGAAACTTTTTCCAACGGCCATAACTTCTTCATACGAACTCCGATTTTCGCGTTCCACGTGTCCACGAACTCGTATCGACGCGCTCTACAACTTTCGTGAAGGGAAATTCTCACAGAATATAAACGTATAAAAAGTCAAACTTCGTAACCCCCTAAAACGTGCACTTCGAATAATTATTAGTCCGAAAATAATTTCACTCCACCCTCGAACCACGAAATCGTACAAACGAACACTTTATTAATCCCAGGAAACATTTAGGAATTAATAACAAATTTCTGAGGTTTTACACTTTTAGCTTTCAACATCTCAATATTCGGGGGATACTTTGGACACTTTTCCACATGATATATAAGGGAGGTTGTAACATTCTTCTTAGGATCAGCATAGAATTCCTTATGGCAATAATTGCATTCACCCTTAATTCTACCATTCACCACCTTCCTATCATAATGATTCCAGATATCTGACCTTTCTTTCCATTTCAATGCCTCAAGGATGCTTTCCACACTTCTGTCATCTTCAAGCTCGGTTGCTTGACTTCCTTCTACTTCCGGAGTTGCAGCATTACTTCTTTCGTTAACCGGTATTGGTGTTGTCAATTCACCAACACTAGTGTTGATCAGCAAAACAGCATTTACAGCAAAACAAATTCAATTTCCATAATAAGTCAACATTTCAGCAAAACAATGCAGCAAAACAGCCAAGCAAAAAAAACAGTCCAGCAAAACAACATCAAAATTCCAGCAAAACAGATACAAACATTCCAGCAAAACAGCAGCAACAAAACACGCAAAACAGATGCTAATATTCCGGCTAGTAAGCAGCCAAACACATGCAAAACAGTAGCTAAATCTAATGCAAAACAACAACAAAAATAGATGCCAACAAACCCCTAACATCAATCAACCAAAATGTCACAAAACCTATAGCATCTAAACAACGATATCACCTTCTTTCGAGAAAAAAAAAAAAAAAAAAAACAACGATATCACCTTTTGATTAGTTTCCACAAATAGAAATAGAAAAACAAATAAACATTGGAAGAATTAAGAAAGGAAAATATCTACAGGTAGTTTGGCTGTTGGTGGAAATATGGGTAACTTAATTATATGTTGGCAAGGCTGGTCCATTAGGCATGTACTAAGTGAATGTTGATCATCTTGTACATCGTACTATCAGTACATATAGAAATCAGCATACCCATAATAAGAGAACAGTAAATTGGTGTATCAGTGTATATAGCATTTAGCACTAGTTCAGTAGTTCACACTTCACAACAAACTCAAAAAAGCATAGCAAATTGGACATAGTTCCTAATCCAAAAAACCCAATTTAGTATAATCAAATGGCAGCAAGTTCGTTCATAACTTCATATAATCCTTGCTTCAAAAAATCAAGCTAACAAATTTCACATCAGTTATCAAATTCCAAAACAGCCTATATCTTTGTTCTGCACAAAAATACTTGAGAAGGCTGAGATGATGAACTTGATTGGTTCTTTATACCAGCTGCACCAGCATCCGAGCTTGACTTCAATTTCTTGATTTGCCTCTTCATGACTTCGATTTGAGGAGACTGAGAGGTTAGTGACTGAAGGAGAAAGAACGAGAAAACCAATGAGGGGCTGAACTCACTGAAGGTGTTCCAAAATTCAAAGGAATGAATAATCTGGTTACCGAGGCACTCAGGAAGTGAAGAACCGAGAGGAAAGACTTTGGCGAGGCAGTGAAGACTTTCGGCGAGGTAGTGAGAGACTTGGGGTTGATGACCGGTCAGAGAATTAGAGTATCTCCCAAGACGAAGTGAAAGACTGGTAAAAGGACTTCCAAGCTTGAGGCTTCCTGTGAGGCGGCGATGCGGCAAGGCAATGGGGTTTCAATTCGAAACTGATCTCGGATTCTCGTTCAACTTTGAGTGTGAGAGAGAGAGAGAGAGAGAGAGAGAGAGAGAGAGAGAGAGAAATGTCAAGCGCAGACTGAAGGGAGGAGTTTTAGGGTTCGGGACCAAACTAGGAAAAACGACATCATATTCCCCTAAAGTTTGGTTCTCAGTTCGGTTCGGTTTTGACCTGGCCAAAACTGAAAACAGAACCGAACAGACTCGGTTCAGTTCGGTTTTTTCATTTTTTTTTTTTTCGGTTAGATTTTTTAGGCTTCGGTTCGGTATCGATGCTGTTTTTTTTTGTTTTCAATCTCGCAAGCCCACCCCTAGCTGGAATGTTGTGGAGGATGAATCTCTACTCTCTACTTACGGGTTTTAAATAGTTTTAATTTTATAGGGCATTTTAATCACACTATATTGGCTCTTATTCTAAAGGTTTAATCTCCTACAGAGGTTGTAGATTTCCATCCTATTAGCCTGTGCAATGTGATTTATAAATTGGTAGTGAAGACTTTCGCAAACAGGTTAAAGAGACATTTGCCCCCAATTATTTCTCCAACTCAATGTGCTTTTGTTCCAAATTGGAATATCTTGGATAATTTAATGATGGGTTCTGTGGCTACACACTTCATGAAGAGATTAAGAGATGGAGACTTTGATGCAATGGCAATTAAACTAGATTTGACTAAGGCATATGATAAGGTGGAGTGGTGATTTTTGGAGGCTATGATGTTAAAGTTGGGGTTCTATATAGAATTGGTGTGGAGGGTGATGGACTGTGTTTCAACGATATCCTTTTCGGTGTTGTGGCATGACAATCCTCGTAGTTACTTTATTCCAAGTAAGGGTATTAGACAAGGTTGTCCGTTGTCTTCTTACCTATTCTTGCTCATTGGGGAGGGTTTCTCTAGCTTATTGAGAAGTGCTTAAACTGAGGGTTTGTTATATGGTGACATGGTGTTAGAATCTCACGTTTTGCACCCCATATATCCCATCTATTATATGTACATGACATTATGCTATCTCTAGTTGCTACTCAGGATACTCCAACAGTTCTAAAAAAATGTGCTTTATATTTATGAATTAAGTAGCATAAGGTCAATAAATTAATTTGCAGAAGTGTGCTGTATCTTTTAGTCCAAATATTAAAGACGTTTTTCAAGATTTTATGAGTTCTTTGGGGATACCAATTGTTGATTGTCATGAGAGGTATTTGGAGCTTCCTACACTAGCAGGAAGGGGGAAGAGATATCCGTTCAAATCAGTGAGGGATAGAGTTTGGCACAAGATCAGTGAGTGGAAAGAAAAGAAGCTCTCTCAAGCTGGCAATGCTATATTATTGAAGTCAGTGATTCATGCGATTCCTTCTTATTCTATGAGTGTTTTTCGGTTGCCATTGTATTTATGTCATGACTTGTTAGGCTTATCGGCTCGCTATTGGTGGGGTCGTAAGAAAGAAAAAAGAGGTTTACATTGGTTGCGATGGAATTCTCTTTGTCAAAACAAACGAAGAGGTGGTTTGGGCTTTCGGGACTTTTTAGACTTTGATCAAGCTTTTGTGTGCCAAGCAATGTTAGTGTTTACTCTATTTCCCAATTTATTGGTGTCACAAGTGTACAAAGGCAGGTATTATCATCATTCCTCATTCTTGATTGCTCTGGTGGGTCGAACTTGTTCTTTGATTTGGAGGTCTCTATTGTGGGGAAGAGCTATGTTGCTAAATGCATTACGATGGAGGGTTAAAGATGGTTGATCAATTCTTAATTGAATCATGGATACCAATCCCCCACTTATTTCGCATAATGTCATTACCAATTCTGCTCTTCAATTGTCCTATTTCTAAATTGATTTCAAGAAATGGTGTTTGGAATTTTGAGCTTATTTCTCAATCTTTTTGGGAAGTAGAGGTAGCAACAATTCTTTCTATTCCTTTACCAGTCTATCCGGCCATGCCCTCATAAGCTGATGTGGAACTACAAAGCATGGTAGGTATATTGTTAAAAGTGGATATTTTAGGCTGTGCAAAATCGTAGGCTTCAAAGTGCAAGACATGAAGACATTTCTTCTGGGCAGGAAGATAAGTTTTGCGGGAGGCTTTGGAAGTTGAAAGTCCCTAAAGGTGCAAAGGTTTTTCTCTAGAAGGTAATGCATGATATACTGCCAACAACATATTCTCTTCATCGTAGACATAGTTTACATTCCTCAGTTTATTCTCGATGTCGAGGTTCTGTTGAAACTTCTCTTTATGCACTCTGGGCTTGTCCAAAGGCTAAAGCAGTATGAGTTTTTACCAATTTTAGGGGTATAGTTGGTAGTTGGCGGGGAGGTAATTTTACAGATTTAATCAAGTTTGCAGCTTCTGTACTTTCCATGTCTGAACTTGATTTGGTTGTGTTGGGGGATTTGGCAAGCATGAAATGATGATCTTTAATTATAAGTTAGTCGGTGCCCAGCTTATACTTTTTTTTTATATATAAATCAAGGATTAGGCGATATTAGCTCCTCTGCAATAGCCGATTTGGAGCGTCAAGCGCCTACCCGCACTCTCGAAGGAGAGGGGGCTATTACAACCGGGAACCCACCGCCCATCCCTCCATTTATTTAATAAACTAAAAAGAAAATACAAATAGAAAGGGGGACCAAGCCAAAACCTTTCCAATCAAAGAAATGTGAGAAAAATCAAACAAAACATTAACTAAATCTATACTCTGGAAGACCAGAGAGGTTTCTGTCATAAGAAGCGGCTGCAAAAGAAGGACAATTATCCCACCAATGAGAGCCTGCATTGTCCACTCCATAATTAGCTAGCTTGTCTGCTGGTTGATTGCCTTCGTGGTAAATATGTGAGAAACGAACCACCATCAAAGACAATAAAGTACAACAGTTATGCCAGAAGACTGCTAATTTCCAAGGTATCCTTGAATGCGAAGCTAAAGATAAAAAATGAATGGCTAGTGAGGAATCACATTCAATCCAAAGCCGTCGCCAACCCATTTTCCAAGCAATGTCCACCGCATAACAAATAGCATAGAGCTTAGCCTCAAGAGTCGTGGCTACTCCAAGTGAAACTGCAAAACAACCAAGAGAGAGACCCAAATGATCTATAAAAATCCCCCCAGAGCTTGCTAGACCAGGGGAACCCCTAGCTGCCCCATCAGTGTTCACTTTCACCTCATGAGAAAGCGGAGTCAACCAGTTAATCTCTGTGACTTTTGGTGCACGAGGTAATCTTCTAGGAACTCTAATTGAACGAAGTACACATAGTTCCACTGCCGTGTTATGCATGATACCTTTGCTAAGTGAATTAATATCACCAAGTTGAGAAATCACATCCCGTGCAATAGAAGAAGTAGATATGATAATTTCCCTAAAGATTGCAAGCTCAAAGATTGCAAGCTCAAAGATTGCAACAATATTTTTTTTTAGGGAAGCGATGTAACAGCTAACTAGGCGCTCTTACCCGAATTTATTAATAATCAAGAAAAAAAGATACATAGCAAGTGAGGCTAGACCAAACCTTGCCAAAAGAAAATACAAAATTGCAAAGTACATATGATAATTCCCAAGGAGTTGGGAGTACAAAAGATCCTTAAGAAGCTAGAGACTAGGCCAAGACCGCTTCCAAAGCAAACATAGTACTAAAAGACAAGAAAAATAGGCACTCCGTATCTTTTACTGCTTTTTCCACCCATAAAAACAAAGCAACCCTCCCACTATGAAAAACGATAATTTGAAAAACCCAAATAATCAACTTGTAAAAACATGTGGAGCTCACTAGGAGGATTATCATACCAAGTAAACATTGCACTTGAGATTCCCAAATTTACCATCTTGTCAGCTACAACATTACCTTCTCTAAAAATATGACTACATCGAAAATTCATTTGGTGTACTTTAGCCTAGAAGGATCGATGGCAAAGAAGCAACTAGATTTGTTAGCATTGCAAGAAGTCTGCACTTCTACAGATGTCCTACTCCACAAACTCATTAGAGGCAGCCTTCTTCGCCTTTGTTTAAGTTGAATGTGGATGGTGCAGTGAATGAGGAGACAAGAAAGCAAGGTTTGGGTGCAATTCTTCGTAATGTACATGGGGATTTAATATTAGCCGCCTCAAAGAGATAAATTTGGTCAAAGCAGCTGAGTTATATGTTGCTGTGCTGGGCCTTCAAACCATCATTCAAGCAGGTTTTCAATCATACCATGTCATTTTGAAAATGGATGTCTTTGGGTGGTCAATGCTTTGAATGAATGCTAGGGAAGGAGATCGGTCAATTGAATGAGCTTTGGTTGAAAGGAGCGCAAAATCCATTTCATTTATTCTCTTCAGTTATTTGTACATATAGTTCTAGAAAATATAACCAGACAACACATATGTTAGCTAAGAACGCGTTTTTGTTTCCTATATTTTAAGTTTGGGTTGAGTGTGGGCCACAATGGCTCTTCTATAGTTCTATGTACTCATTTATGATGTAACTATCTAAATTGCTTATTAATGCAATTATTTCATTCTCAACAAAAAAATAAATGGTTCGGATTATGACATTACAATATGCAATGAGAAATACAGAATTCAGAGACGACCAAACTAGTTAAGACATGAATATTGTACAAATTGGAATAAATACACCAAAGTTACATTGTCTATTGTTTTGTCCATTTAGTTTCTTTGTTTTTGTTGTTTTGCTCAATATAGTGTGATTTTTTTTTCTTTTGTCCCGATAGTATGGTTGTTGTTCATAATTTTCTTTTCTTCTATTTCAATTATCTCCGATTCATGGCTTTTGGAAAGGTAAGCAATATAGATGGGAGAGAGCGAGAGTTTTTCTCCCTTGCAAAACCCTAGCGCCGCCGCTGATAGGTGGCTTCTTTGGAGGCCTCTTGCGCCTCCTCTCTAGCGTACGCTCAAGTGTACGAGCTCTCCACGCCATGGCTGCACGTCGCTCTTCATTCGACGGAATTTTCGCCCGACGATGGTGAGTGATCGGATAGGCTGGGTTTTCATTGCGCTTTTGCTTCAGGTCTGGGGACTTCTCAGACTGTGGGATCCCGGTGGTACTCTGGTCGGTGTACTGTTGATTCTAGCCGGCGAGTTGTGGAAGAGAGATTGGGTGCAGGCACGATGTGGATTGCTTCTGCTGGGATTCACTTGGATCTGGTTCGGGCGGCGTCATCGACATCTGGCTAGGTTGAATCCTGTTTCCTGGCACGGTGGCGGTTAGACCTTAATGCGGTGGCTGATCTTCTCGCGGCCATTGTTGGGATCAGGGGAGAGGCTGGGGCTGGAAGAGACTATGAGGTGCGGCGCTTGGTGGGTAGGTTTGCTAGCACAGGATCTAATGGAGGGCTTCCTAGGCAGTGGGGGAGGGTTCCTGTTCTGGTGGTGGGGATGGTTGCAGACGGGTGTTGGCGGCGGCCGGTTAGGGCGAGTTGGTGCCCTGCATTGGGTGCCCAAAGTAATCTGGGTTACCAAAATGGGTTGGTGTTGGGCTCACATCCCACATATGCTGGGCCAGGGCCTTCCCATGGGTCTGGATTTGGGACCTGGGTGACTCTTTGCCTGCCTTTCTGTTACTATGGACTATCCCTCTGAGTATGCCATGTTTATTTTCAGGTGGATTAAGCCTTTCTAGATTCTATAAAAAGTCTCGGTATAGTTATGCTGTGGGTACCACAATTGCGTCCATTGGCGAGCAGTGTCCCTTATGCTGGGTCGAGTCTAGTTTTGTTTGGTCTGCTGATCTTCTGCATACCCAGATCGCAAGTTCTGATTGCTGGGTCTACAATTCTCAAGGTCATGACAATGGTTCCGTTGTTGGTAATTATCTTGTGGATGATGAAGATTCACCTTCAAATTTGCTAGTATTTCTAGAAAAGTTTCAGAACTGAGTTTTATTGTACAAGACCAACTGGTTGATATAGTACATCTTCTAGTTTGCTTTACTTTAGTTTTAAGACCTAGGCGTTTATGGCCTTTGTATGCTCTCCATTGGGATGCATTCTTAAGTGATTTCAATTGCTAATTCAATGAACTTTTCTTTAAAAAAAAAAAAAATGGTTGCTGTTCATATTTGATGAGTGTTTGATGAAATTATATCTCATGAATTTAGAAAAATGCATCTGTCTAAAAACAGAAAGAGGCAGCCTTGATTTGTACCAAAAAAGAAGAAGAGGCAACCTTGCTGATGGCTGAAAAACCATGACTCCATGAGTGATGAGCCCAAAACAAAACAAAACAAAAACATTTTTTCTCGAATAGATAAGAGTGAAGTGGCAATAGAAGACCGTAAGTAATGGCTCTCTCAACGAATTGCCTGCTTCTCCTACCCAAACTACTCGCTCCAACTCAAACTCAGTCGCCGGCCACTTTTCATTTCAATCATTCCCGGCCTTATAACCATAGCTCTACAGCAGAGTCCTCTGTTTCGCTTTGGTTGCATAATGAGAATCCAAAATTCAAGACTAACTCAGCCAATGCAGATAAGCAAGAAGTGGAAGTGAACAAGGAAGAAGAAGAATATCAAGTACTAACAGCTATAAGAAGCAGTTACAATGAAATTGTAATCGTGGACACTGCTCAAGCAAGAATGTTGCTTCTTGACTCTACTCGTATGTTCTTCAATTCTTTCATCTTAATCATCACTACCCATCATTTTATTCTTCGTTTAATCATAATCTTTTGGTTCAGATAATGTGCATAGTATTCTTTACAAGCACCAGAAATGGACTAATTCGTATTGGGTATGTTTAAGGTTTCATACTATGTTAATGTTATTAAAGATGGATGTTGTTAAAGGGATGGAATTGTAAGAAAGTGTTGGTCTTTATTGTTGTGTTGAGCAGGATGAGTTTGCTAGCTTGCCTCCTATTGTCCCAGAAGGTCCTATTGCCATTTTGGGCTTGGTAAGTAATTCACTTTTCAATTTGAACTCATGTGGGTATTTTGTGAAATGCCTTTTGTATTGTAAAATATAGTGATTTTCTGAATGAGGGTGTTGTTCAAGTCAGGGTGGAGGAACAGCTGCGCATTTGATGCTCGACTTGTGGCCGTCTTTGCAGCTTGAAGGTTGGGAGATTGATGAAATTGTGAGTGTCTTATAGTTAAATGTGATTGATACTCCTCTTGCAATGTTTGATATATGCCAGTTTAGTGTCTTTATCCGATTATCGAAAAGCTCTTGGACTTGAATTCTTTGAATAATCCGAAGAACTGCATTAGTTGATTTGCATCTTTATCCTCAATTTAGATGTTCATGCCTGATCTACACCTTAGGTTTCTAAATATCTAAATGTGATAATAAGTAACATTTTAGACTAGACAATATTTAATTCACTCTAGTTAAACTATTTATAAGTAACCTTAAAGTATATTTGATTGCTCTAATGTGGTAAAATTGGTTGTAATTGTTTTCATTCAGGCATCGATGTCTGAATTTTGGTAGAATCATATATTTGTTAGCCATTGTAAATCTTTCTTACTTGTATTATAAACATTTTAGTTGATTCACAAAGCAAGAGAATATTTTGGGCTGTCGGATCTTGAGAAGCATTCACATGCTGGTGGCATACTTAACATCCATATTGGTGATGCATTTTCTCCTTCAGTTCGTATTTCTGGAGGATATGCTGGTGAGATCCTTGTCTACATTGCCTTTTGCTTTACCTTGCTCACCTTTTTTCTATTTGGGACATGGTGGATGGTCAAATTCAAGGACTTGCTTTACAGTAATAGTGCTCAAGTGTTTACTTGCTGAATTTAAATTTGTTATGCCTCATTTCTGGAACTCTAGTGAATATGCGTATGTCTTAAATAAATGAGAAAACAAGTCAAGCGTAAGTTTAATTACAGTTGTAACACAGTTATCAACTGACATAATCAGCAATTCTTGCTCTGTTTTGTTTCTAACTTGTTCTTGCAGTAAATATCAGGCATCATTGTTGACTTGTTTTCTGATGGAAAAGTTCTGCCACAGTTGGAGGAGGTATGAAGCTATATTAAACAAATATTTGGTGCCTTAGCTACCTATCATTTTGTTTTATGGTATTTGAGGTTTAAGCTATTTCAAAAATTGTTTCTTCAATAATCGATACACCTCATTTCCTTCTGATCATATTGTCTTTAAGGAAACTTTTTACATGTTAGGCGTTTCCATTGGCATTGCTGCTTCTGATATTAATCTGAAGGACTTAAAAGAAAATTTCTTAAAAGATTATGCTGAAACTGAACTGAGAAGTTGAAAATGTGGTGATTAAATAAGGGGCCTTGACCCATAGCTCAATTTTTACACAAAACAATGGCAGGAGCAAGAAAATAAGGATGGAGAAAAACCTATGAGTTTAGACTCTGAAGAGCCTCCTTGATATCTGAATTATGCGCACAAAATTCTGAACCACAGAAAACATCCTGCTGAACTTGAAATCGTGAATGTCATAGAAAGCCACCATTTTGTGATAAAAGATCGAGGGATTTGACATTTAATGTTTTGAGGCTAGCCTAAGGATAGAAATATTTCAAATGTCCCTATTTGTCTTAGACCTCAATGCCTGAACTCCAATTTTTGGAAAAAAAAATAAAATATAAACAATAGGATTATTAGGATGGAAAGCTAACAACAGTGTTTAGGAGAAACACATACCCCAAGACTTTCTCGAGCTTCAGACTAAAAACTGAAAGTACCTTGAACTTCTTGCGACACGACCTAGTTGCCTTCATCAAAAATTGAAAGATAGAAACACAGAATGTCAAGTAAATTATATATATATATATATATATATATATATATATATATATATATATATATATATATATATATATATATATATATATATGAGTATTTGCAAGATACATGTTAAGTTTTTCTCCTTGTAATAATGAATCTGAGAATTTGTATAATTTATTTTCTAGTAAGAAATAGTTGTTTACCTTCATGAGCTTGCTTGTGATGATTTGGCTTTTACTCCTAGATCTGTCCACTTTCCCAGAATACCTCTGCTATATCCAATCTTGTCATCCCTTCAGATTGCATCACACAATATGTTTCAATCCCACTTGTTTTGTAATCTATATAGGTCACTACTTGGTTGGAATTGAAGAATCTGCTGATGCCCAAAGGTCGTCTTATGGTGAATTGTGGTGGCATAGATGGCACTGATGTAAATAATGGAATAGTTCATCCAAACAATACTGATGACAGTTGGGTATACAATCCGGCTATCAAGGCATTATCTGAAGCTTTCCCCGGACAAGTAGGCTCTATTACCTTGATACATTTTGAACTATATATATTTGATTTCCACCCTGCATTTAGCTTTTCGAGATTAGCCTAATTTAATTGTTTGATATCAGCCTTGATTATGTTTTTCTTGATTCAGACTCTTCTTTCATGTTTGAACCATTATTTATGATCATAGCTGGCACACTTGATTTTCCCCTCCATGTGTATGTGCACAAGCAGAGAGCACAATGAACTTGAGTTTTGTTCAGACCAGGGCTTGACTTCTTTAGCTTACTTTTTGGGATCAACAGTTACTTTTTCTACCAGTGGTTACTTTTGGGATTGATGGTTACTTCACATGGTGCTAGTTTTGGTTGTCTGGCTGGTCCTGTATTTGAAACTTGTTGTGTTCATCTTGCTATATATTGATCTGATAGTTCCCCTGAGTTTAAAGATTTGAGTCATGGATGATCCAACTGGTACTCAGATATTGGGCATCTCTAACTTTGAAAGAGACAAAACAGATTGATACATGCATTGATACCCCACACAGATGGAAATATCAGCAACTTCCCCATGTAACCCACATATATATCAGCAAATTCATCCTTGAATCAGATTTAGAGGGACACTATCAATTTTCTCTAAGATGGGTGTAATTCAGCTGTTAAAATGTGATGACTGTTCCATGATCCTGTCTAAATTTTACTATGAACTGACATGACATTCGGTGTATTCTCCAAGCATTACATAGAATCTAAATGTCGTAATGCATGTCCTCAAACAATCACCATGTTTTCATTCCATTTAATTGTTTCTTGGATTGAAGAAAGCTCATTATTTCATAAAACAGGTAAGCTGGAAGAAAATGCCAGCAAATTTTGGTGCAAATTATCTTGGACTGACTGGACCTTTGCCTGAGTTTACTTCGTGGTCTGCTGCAGTACCAGGCCCCTTGACTGCCAATGTGAAGCAATGGAGACCATGCTAACCTGTTCATTGATGGAACCTATAGCTTGTTATAAATTTATCAGAGAGCTCATTATGATTTTGATTTAGCCGGTCGAAGTTGTATTCAACACTCAAAACCCACCATCCATGTTCTTGGAGATCATTGCCACAAAGGGTGACAAAGCATGTGATTTATCCCAAAGAATGCTGTACCTTCTATGGTTTATTCCAATCGCTATAGGTTGAAATAACCTACACAATTAGTCTAAGATGTATGCCTCAAGACGTTAGCATCCATGTTCTTGGACAGCATCTGTAGCATATGCTTACAATTAATTGGTTTTGAGTTCTGATTCTATGGCGTAAGACGTATACACCATAGAATCAGACGTATCATCTGTATCTTCCATAATACTTGCTAAGTAGAACTATTTGCTCCGACGTATCTGTACAGTTCGTTACATTACTTGTATGCCAGATGTATATGATGAGAACAAGTGCATGCAAATTAATTCTTGCAGTATATATCACTGGAAACCCAAGAAATTCATCTGTCTAAGAGCAAACATGTTGTTGCCTTTGATTAGTTTTGAAGACAAGAAATTCTTGCAATATCATTGATCCATCATCTGTCTAAGAGCAAACCATATTTTTAGCTCCCCAGCTGTCTTTCATGTCCCTTGCCGAGTTTGCGACCGCATCGTTTGATTGCTTGTAGTTTGGATTACATCTCTCTGCTTGACATCCGATTTTCACATGCAGCTCCATCCTACACGTACGCGGATAGTGATAGAGACAATGCACTTGCAAACCAACAAAGAAGTAGAGAATGAAGATCAGAGGAGTTTCGAACCCATAACCTATTGCAACCACAACCGACACTCATCATGTTAGACATGCAACTAGCAGTGCATGACATCAAGCTAGCATAAGCTCCTTGTGTGAGGTTTGAGTATATTATATGCTAGTTGATCAAGTACTGATGTGCAAGATCGAAAGTCATAAGAGGGTGGTCTGACTATTGGGACACAAAATGCGGTCTTGTTTTAAGTCTAGAATTGCATGCATCAAGATGCAGGACCATGCAAATTGATAAGTGCTTGACCAGACTAGGGTGAAATTAATGATTAATGGTTGGAGTTGGAGCAAGTTATATATATGCATGGAAGTGTGCAAACTGGCACATAATGCTAGAGAATAGAAGCTACCATCCTCCATTAAAAATTTGATACAGTAGTGTTCGTGAAGGCAACGGCACCTGCTTTGTTCTTCATGATGCATGTCCAAAAAAAAAAGTACAATTAGTACCAAATATTTGGTTTTAATCAGACAGAAAACAAGTCTTAATCTGATTAAGTAGTTGCATGCATGATCGATGTTCAAGAACATGCAATGAAATTCAGAGCTGACCAGACTTAAATGACAGAGTGAGTTAATGATTATTGGAGCATGGATCATGGAACTCAGCAAAATGGCACATAATGCTAGAGAATAGAAGCTACCATCCTCCATAAGAATACATATTATATATGTATTAGCAGTGTTCGTAAAGGCAACGGCCCCCCTATTATTGATTATAATGTAAAAAATTAACCAACTATTTAATCAATTCTTTTGAGTGCAGCAATTGTATTGACATCCGGGTATATAATGTACATGCAATTTTAATTAGTATACTAATGTAGTGTATAAAACCATTATAGCTAGCTAGCTAGAGCAAGGGTACGTATCTTTGCAAATTCTAAGGCCTCGTTTGGTTCATGGAAAGGAAAATAATTCCTTTGCATTTCTCATGGGAAGGGAAATGAAATTTCCCAACAACTTTCCATTCAGATGTTTGGTAACGTAAGAAAATTTATCAGGAAAGTTGTTAAAAAGTTTGTAAATAATGTAATAAAATAATATGTTGTGAGTAATAAATGCAAGGAAATAACAGGGGAAGTGATTCCTTTGAGATTTGGAAGGAATCACTTTCCCCCTTATTTTCCCTTCCTTCAGGAAATGATTTCCTTTCCTTTTGCATCCCAAACACAGAAAAAGAAAAGTTTCATTTCCTAATGCTTTTTTTCCGCGAACCAAACGAGGCCTAAGATGCATATATACATGTCCCTTTGCCAATTTGCTTTCGCATATATATTTTGATTGCTTGTACTTTGGGTTACACCTCTTGATCTGCTTAACATCCGGTTTTCACATGTAACCCTATCCTACATATAGAGAGCGATAGAGACAGAAAGAAATATAATAGTTTACAAGTTTTCACATGTACCCTTTATACTTGCACATTGTAACAGAGACCACTTGGCTCTTCCGAACTTTTGTTTTCGTTATTTTCATGTTTCCTTTTTCTGATTTATTTGGGAGGTTTTGGTTTTGGTCCCCCTCCTTTATACTCTTGTTTTCCTTTCCTTAATTTAAGAGGATAGGAAGGATCTCTTCCTCACCTATCCAAGCCTTTAAAAAAAAAAAAAGTTTTCACATGTAGCTTCATCCTAGCTATATGTAGAGAGCGATAGAGACAGAATGAAATATAATACTTGAATGTCACAATGTACTTTGGATGCCAAGAAGTAAATACTTGGACACATGTGTATGTATATATATCATGGAACTTGGAGATATCAAACCAATAACTTTGACATATATCATGTATTCATGTTAGACGACCAACAATGGTCTACAAAAATTTACATGTTATGGAGTAAACTAAAACTGTATATCAAGCTAGCATATAGTTAGTATATATAATATATAATGTATATATGCATATATAGTGTATACCCTCTAACACCTTATGTGAGGCCGAGTATTTTATATGTTATTACTGATCTCCAAGACTTCAAATATATGAAAGTCAGAGAGCAAAGATGTGATTATCGGAACACAAACTCGATATGGATTAAGTATTACATGCTTCAAGATTCAAGGCAATGCAAATTGATAAGTGCTGACCAGACTAGTGAAAACTAATGACCGTTGATGTTGGAGCAAGCACTATGGAAGTGAGCAAAACTGGCACATAGTGCTAGAGAATAGAAGCTACCATCCTACATAGGATTCCTTCCTACTATTACATCATTGGTAATTTGAAATATTAGCGTTCGTAAAGGCAACGGCACCAGCTTTGTTCTTCATGGTGTCAAACAAATTAGTTCAGGTTATTATCTTATTCAAAACCCTAATCTAATTATGAAATCTAGCTCTTCTCTCCCACTTCAGTTAGTGCTAAATATCTGAGTAATGCTATTTGTAGTTCAAATATGAGACAGTCATATCGAAGAAACGTCTTAAACTAATTAAGTAGCTGCATGAAATTGAATTCAGTGCTGACCAGACTTAATTAGACAGATTGAATTAATGATTGTTGGAGCATGTATCGTGGAACTGAGCAAAATGGCACATAATGCTAGAGAATAGAAGCCTCCCATACTCCATAGAATCACATATTATATCTGTAGTTACAGTACGTGTTCGTAAAGGCAACGTTAACGCCCCCTATCGATCACAATGTAAAACATTGTGTTAATGAATTAGTTTGGGATAGCTCTTTGTTTAACATCCGGATGTACGTATGATGCACAATTAGCT
Source organism: Rosa rugosa (assembly GCF_958449725.1). Taxonomy (NCBI): domain Eukaryota; kingdom Viridiplantae; phylum Streptophyta; class Magnoliopsida; order Rosales; family Rosaceae; genus Rosa; species Rosa rugosa. Next base: position 57,983,111 of record NC_084821.1, on the reverse strand, counting down.
ACTATACATGTTACTGTATAGGTATTTACGTATGTATATACATCCATTAGATCGAAGATATAATTTAGATAAATAATTACATTTGAAAATACGAGCATCCATCTTTGAACAGGTGATTAGGACAATCTACAATGTGATTAGGGTTTTGAAACAACAAAATTAACAGATAATCATCCAGCAATTTATAGATTAGTTGATGAAGAATTTTTGATTATGATCCGTGACTTGCATATCAAAGTGTACAACAAATGGCTAGACTATGTGTAGTGGTTGAATTTATGGGTGACCAGTGTAGAACGGTTATGGTATAGTCTATACACTTCATTTACAATCTTCTTCAGAATTTGAGTACGTATTCCTTTTGGTTAACAAAACGAAAACCAGCAAGTATTTGAGTACGAATACTGTTATCTAATCAACTCAAATCATAGATATAATCTTATAGTTTAAATTAAAGGACAGAAAGCGCCTTAGCACTTTAATTGCAAGGAATATCTAGAGGCCTAGCTATACCATACGGCAAATGGCCCGGAGCTCTGACCAGACTGGTTTGTATTAATGATTATATTGTTGGAGGATGTATCATGGAAACTGAGGAAACTGGCACATAAAGCTAGAGAATAGAAGCTCCCATCCTCCATATATAGGATTCCCAGCCATTAATGTTATTACATTATATAATGTTACTCAGTAACAGTAGTGTACGTAAAGGCAACGGCACCCAGCTGTGTTCTTCATGTAAACAAATCCAGGATCATAAACCTCACTGTTGCCCTTCATTGCAATATGCTGAAGCAATTTGGGGTAATGCAGTAATAGTGATTTGAATGTGGCATGCATTATATAGTTTTATTTATAATTTTGGTGCAATCATATATGTGTCTGACCAGGAAAAAATCCAAAAAAATGTAAGAATGAAACTTATATTAAAGATTGCGTGGGAATCCAATTGGGTAGGAAACAAAATTGAAGCCATCCCGATCGATCACAGCTTTGTAGTATTATAAATTCTTTTGGCAAATTTGTAGTATTATAAATCAAGGTAATCGAATCGAGGCCTTGAATTGAGTAGTCTGTGTTGGATCAGCACGTGTAAATGCCGCGGACTTTCAGGATTCTAGCTGCCTTCTTTCATCATCTACATATTCCATGATCTATATGATATCATCCCTGGCCTCTTATTCTTCTTTATTTTGACGAGCCAAATATTATATTTCAATTTTGGACTTTAACCATTTCATCCTAGGCTCATTAGAAGCTTTGTCTCCCTAATTGGAAGTAAATGATATAAACAGTCAAAAAATGTTCACTTACTTTAGTCTGTTGTTTTGTTACTTGGCATCTTAAATATTGCGTATTTAACATAGTATCTGAACTTTATTCGCGTAAAGTGTAAATCTAATAAATTGTTTAATTATTAACAAATTAAACTTTTGAAGCACACTAACTATCTTTTAGTGTCCGCACTACAAACATCCACTTTTGGGATGGGTTTATACATCATTTGCACATATATATGGGGATTCTTCAGGTAAAATGGACCACTTGAAGAGTTACATGGTTGGTTTTTGGTTTCAATTAACCAGTTGCATTGAATTGAATGATAGGTCAGACCATGTTCATCAATTTGGTGGTTTTTATAGTTTTTGATTTAGTATCTTTACTTAATAATAGTTTAAGGTTTGCCTAGGATCCGGAATCTGGACTGAATTGACAATTTGGCATGCATCATTTTCATGACCAATTACTGATTATCCCAAAACAGTAAGAATGGTAAAATAAGTAAAATGTAGCATGCCATATTTTTGAACAACTAAATAAGCCAGCTTGGAACCTCTAGTTTCTCACTTGCACTGATTTTGGTGCAGAAATTGGCCACTTGAACGTGATTCAGGGCACTAAGTCGATCAATAACATCCTTTGAGTTTAAGTTTGACCGCAGCTTTTAAGAAAATTTCTAATTTTCTCTGAAAATTATTTGATTCATCACCATGAGTATTAGAATAAAACGTTTTACAAGCATGTGCATATATAATAGCACGGTGTAATGACATGGAAGAGGTTGAATAATACGACGCGCGCAGGTAGGTATATGAATATTCATATCGATTGGACTATAAAGGAATGTAAGAAAAATTCTCTAAATTCCTCTTTGACTGACCAAAAGAGCATAATTGAAGACAAAGAGATGAAATTGAACAGAAGAAGACAAAATTATTATGAAAAATAAATGAAAATGAACTGTACTAAATTAGGGTAATTGACAGTCAGCAGATTTCGTTCATCCTAATGAGGCGATATTGAGGATTAAGGTCTCATATTCAACGACATTTTTTCACCGAACCCTTTATTTCGTATCAAACCCTCATGAGAATACAAGACACCGCCCCTTATCCGCCTCAAAAAAAAATATTTACCAAATCAATTTAATTTTTCATTCACATTTCTACCTTCATTTTCTTCCTTAATTACCTCTTACTTTTTATTATATTGTTTAGTTCATTCTATATTTCTGTGCCCATCCTCAATTGTCAGACTTTCAGCTTTAAACTCATCCACAACTCTCTCTCTTTGTCGCTCCCATCTCTCTCTTTAAACCTAGCTGAGACGTCGTGCCATTCAAGCCAAGAAGTTTGCAGTCTTTCTCCGTTTGTCTCTGCGTTTTTCCTGTGCAGTCGATTGTCCTTTCTTCTTTGTCTCAGAGGAAAACGGGGGACCTTTCCTAGCTACCGTGAACAGGTCTGCTGGTTTTTCTTCTTTAGCAATCATAATTCATTCATCTCTGAACCTTCATTGTTTCTCTCTTTTTCTTTTTTGTTCTTGTTCTTGTTCTTGTTCTTCTCTTCTTTCTTCATGAATAGCTCTTACTACTTTGGAGGCTTTTAATTTGATATACACGTGAGAAGTTTCTAGGGTTAATGGATCTGCTTACCGGAGTTAAATGTTTGTAGGGTTTCAAAATATAATAGTACAGCTCAGAGATGGGATTTTTGATTAGGTTACTGTTTGCTGGCCGAGAGTACTCTTAAATCACTTACAGAAACATCTTTAAAACACCTCGTTTGTGGAGATGGAAGATCCAGACTCCACATATATCATTGCTATTCTCTAGCTAGGTTATCAAGTGCTGAAATGGATGCCTGAGAACCACATATGGCATGCTTTTGGTTCATATGTTTCTCTTTTTTTGTCAGACCAAAAAAAAAATCTCACGGTACAAGGGTACGTTTCTTCGGATTATCTGCACAATAAGAAACCAACAAAATCTTGTCCTTGCATGAGTGATTAACTAGAAGTATAGCTAGTTATGTTCATTTGTTTAACTCGTTCTCAAGTTTTAGGGTTTTTATGGGCATATTCGATTATAAACGGGTGCTAGCTAGCTTATTTTCCTATCCATGTATCATGTATTTAGATTACATGGTCTGTGTCATGATCAGTTTCATACGATCATTTTCTAGTGTGCAAGCATGTTTTTCTGATTAATTTTGATATCAATCATGTTTTTCTTTTTCATCAGGGTACAAGTTAATATCTGCATACATAAGAGGAGGATTAGCTAGCTAGGATGATGTCTGCAGGCAATGGACAGCTGACTGTTCCTCCTGGCTTCCGATTTCATCCAACGGACGAGGAGCTTCTCTACTATTACCTCAGGAAGAAGGTCTCTTATGAAGCCATCGACCTTGATGTTATCAGGGAGGTCGATCTCAACAAACTGGAACCCTGGGACCTTAAAGGTTAGACTTTAACTATATTGGCCATACAAATCCACTCAAACCCTTTAGTTCCCTAATATATATTAACGTTAAGGTGTTGCATGTGCAGAGAAATGCAGAATAGGATCAGGGCCTCAGAATGAGTGGTACTTCTTCAGCCACAAGGATAAGAAGTATCCAACAGGAACTAGAACAAACCGAGCAACTACAGCTGGGTTTTGGAAGGCAACTGGGAGAGATAAAGCCATCCACCTCAGCGATTCCACGAGGATTGGAATGAGGAAAACCCTAGTCTTCTACACCGGCCGCGCTCCTCATGGCCAAAAGACTGACTGGATCATGCACGAGTATCGCCTTGAAGATCATCATGATAATATTAATGTCCATGAAGTTCAGGTAATTAAGAACAAGTTAATTAATATATAATTAGTCCATTTCACTTAAATTAAACTTAAGAATTCAACTCGGCTTAATTATACAGATGTAGGGTGACGTTAGCCTGTAATGACAGGTTGTGTCTTTACTATAAATTTAGTATCAGATATTACCACAACAGTCTGTTTAATCAATGTTTTAGATTCATAATCTAACAACATTACATATCAGACTATTTGATTGTAGCAAGTGAACATTACTTTCCTATCTAAAAGAAATTAGCTACAAGGAAATACTTGACTAAATAATTAACTAATAGGGTGCTTGGTTATCGATTTGCTTGAGCAGGAGGACGGATGGGTGGTTTGTAGGGTTTTCAAGAAGAAGAATCACATTAACAGAGGTTTTCAGCCAGAGTTTGGTCATCATCAAGAAGTAGAACATGACTTGATCACGCACATGAAGGCAAGTGGTTCTCATGCCCAAGTAGTACTAGATCATCATCATCATCATCAGCCAAAACAAAACCATCACCACCATCTGGAAGCTTCACTGTATGATTACCCTAACACTTTCGATGGTTCGATGCACCTGCCGCAGTTGTTCAGTCCAGAGTCCGCAGCTGCTGCAGCAGCTAATAATTCATCATCATTTCTATCTGCACCTAATACCAATATGTCGGCTTTGAACCCCCTGGACTTGGAGTGCTCTCAAAACCTGTTAAAGCTAACCTCCACCACGGCCGGTTCTTGTGGACTCAATATGCAACAGCAACAGCAACAGCAGCAGCAGGAGATGAGGTCGTTCAATGGTGATTGGTCATTCTTGGACAAGCTCCTCCAATCTCATCACCCTCAGCCCCAGGATCATCATCATGTGGCCACTGCCGCCGCTACTACTTCAACAACGCAGAGATTATTTCCATTTCAATACCTTGGCTGCAGCGGATCAACTACTCATGTCGACATTTTAAAGTTCTCCAAGTAGCTAGCTAGCTAGCTATGCAGAGCGCCTGAAAGTCTCTGATGATCGATTATTCACTTCATTCACCTAGCTAGCTAGTACCATTAAGTTGTTCGTACGCACGGATAATCCTTTTCCACTCCTATTTTGGTAGTTTTTTTTTAGTTCAAACTCTATTCTCCTTGCTCATTAGTTTAAAGTTCTCTTTTGAGTATCAAAATGTATATAAGTTCAAACAAGCCTGTGAAGGGATTTTCCAAGATGAGACCTTGGAGCTTAATTAATTTGCCTAGGTTTTTTAAGTAACATATATAGTTCTTAATTTACTCCAGCTTCATATTATCTTCTTCTTTTTTTTCTTTTCCCTTTTCTATATTTATAGGCTCAGACTAGCTACATGACTTCAATACCAATATCAAACTCGATCCAAATCATAAATTCTGTCCAACTATCTTGAGCTTGTTAATGTAGAGATGAAAAACCATATATTACTGCACCCTAATTTTAGATTCTAAGTTACTATTTGTAAAGAGATCAGTGAGAGTAAAGGAATGGCTAGCCGGGTTAAATCTTCAGTCTCATATATCCAATTTAACAAAAATAAAGTGAAGACTTCTCAGAATTAAAGCATAGGCTAATTAGGCTGGCCGGGTTTGTGACATTGCAATATTGCATGGAGTTCAGGGCTCAAGAACGACCGACCTAAAAGTAGCTAGGCTACTTCGAAATAAGATAACCTAATTGCAAAGTACGCAAGTTCATTTTGGCTTCTATGGTCTCCAAAAAAGCTTCAGTGATAACCAAATTAGAGATATACGTACGTACATATCGAGTGAAGCTATATAGTACTGTGGGACCTGAAAACCCTGATCTCAAAATCTGGTTATGTATATTGGAAGCTGGGGTTTAAGTATATATGGATAATGAAATTGATAGACCAACCTTCTTTCCCCTTTATATGTCAAACTGTCCGAAAGACGTAAAATACCATACCTCCTATATAACCGACAGTGAGGGAGCTATTTATGGGTATTGCAGATTTGGTTGTTGCCTACCCTTGTCCCCTCGAAGTTACTGTTTTTCCCTCCAAAACCAAGCTAGCCAGTCTTTCATCTATATGAAACTAGCTACCGCTTACCTAATTAAGTTTTCTTTTGGTCTGAGCTTACCTAAGTTGTACAGAACTAGCAAGCAGAGCTTTAATTTTCTTTGCCCTACGTTGTTTGTCTTTTGTTAATACTAATTTTATCTCTCAGGAATTAGTCACAATCTATCCATATGTTGCCTGGCTAGCTGTGGACACGGTGTACATAGTATTTACGCATCAATATATATCATTTCACCGATCAACTTCGTCAGGAGCTTTCTCGATCATTTCCATCATGAGTTGTAATTCCACTTCATTTTTCCTGGCTTAAATTAACCCTATTGACCTATTTTTTTTCTTTGATGTTGATATACATGCCTTGCATGATCTTGTTGCCTTTTACATTAATTTGTTTTGGGTCCTATGTTAAACATGTCGTCCCCATGGAAAATTGATTCCTTAAATCAGTATTCATATTTTAAAGTTAGAGATAGTTGAAATCAATTCGATAAAATTATATCATCTCTCTTTAGGCTAGGTCACTGAATTATTGAGTTGGTGTTTTTGTTAATGGATTGAGTGTGTTAATGGACTATTAATATAAGAGTGCATTTAGGAAAAATGACTCTTGGACGTTCTATGAGCTGGGGTTTAATTGAGTACAATATCAACTATTAGATTCTAATTTGACAACTTGTTAATGTATCATGTATCATGCATCATGCATAGTACATTCATATATATTTATCTATATAGTCTTGGGAAGGATTTTCAATCTAAGGAAATAAATAAATTAAGCTTCGATCATCTTCTGAACTTCAACGATATCTAGCTAGGTTTGGATAAGAGTGAAGCATTTGAAACATTCAAACATACAAAAGGGTTGTCGTCTAACTCAGGTGAGATATTATTTTCAAAGCATGTGAGATTTTTTTTTTCTTTCAGTTTTTCTTATGAACCTGATCTCCTAATCTGTAATCCGGTCACTTCTAGAATGCATGCTTTTGAAATTTTCATGCTTTTTGGGGAAGTTAAATTCAATTCCTCCAATTGATAATGAAGATATATAGTTAAAGTAACCCGTAGATTCTTCAGTCATAGGCGATTAAACTACGGTCTCTAGCTTTTATATAATTAAGTAGCAAAACGATCAAACAAATTCCTATTCATGATCCTTACCGATCGGATTATCCATATAGTTATTCATTATGATTCTTCAACAAATTAAATTTACACATAATTATTAGAGACCCACATAGACAAACACACAGATATTGCACTTGAAAAAGTGATATCTTTGAATGAGATTACATGGGGAGGGATTGCTCACTTTGCTGTGCACAATTTCCTTTAAAGAGCAAAGTTCCCTGTTTGAAGATACAGCAGAAGAAGGATGTTTTCCCTTCCCACCAACTTATTGAAGACTTTTTCTTTTGAAAAGAACTTATTAAGACTTTGATCCAATTGGGTGCTTTGCCTTTTTTAACACAAACACAAAATGGAGCCTTTAGGTACTCAACATGGGCCTCCTAAATTTGCCTTCACACATCTCATATCGACATCATGCTTAGCGTGAGTGTTTCAAAAGGTGTTTTTCACACTAGACCTTAATATGCATGAAGTTCTAAATTCTAATTCTCAAATAACATTTTAATCTAGTTTTGAGATGTTTGATGTGACTTGAGATATTTTTTGCAATGTGCCTGTATAACTAAATCATGCCATCTTAGAAACTTTCATCTTAATTTATAACAATAAAACTCGCCATAAATCTCAAATTGAAATAAATACTTAAAATTTTTTTAAAGCATGTAGTGCAACATGAAAAATAACTCGTAATATAGAAAACATATAAGTTATAATGTGTTTGGTAAAATAGTTCAATGGAAAACGGATAAGTTAATTTCGACTAAACAACACGGGAGTACCAATCGTCCAACCTCCTACCTAACATAACTACCAAGGGTCTAACATTTCTCTCGAAAAAGATAAAAAGAAAGATTAGGGACAGTCCAAAGCATGCTTTGGAGCAATGGGAAAATCCAAAACCCTAATATAATATTTAAGCATGAATAGGACCATAGGAGCATAACATGTAGTCCTCTAAGATGTAACCTAAGTAAGGGATAATGTAGATTAATGGAAGAGGATGAGCATCTTCAATTCAACATAGTAGTGAGATTAGTGCTCCTCTCCCTCGTTTAGAACACGGGGTGGCCAAAGACATATGCATCCACGAGACTAGGCATATCAGCATATGCAACTGTCAGTGACTCAGTGACCAAAGATATAGAGTCAGTGCCACGTGTCCTGTTTTGTGTCCATTATTATTAAAACAGTAACCTTGTCATGGTGTGAATCAATGGCTAGAATGTGACACCCTCTTTAATCTTTTTATCTCTAATCCTATATTCTAGATGCTTGATTTTGCTTTGCTTCCTCAAACCTCAAAAATCTTTTCGGATGTGAAAACAACCTCATTTGCATATTCTTCTTTGATTGTCAGAGTAATGTTACTAAAAACGCTCGATCGAATAATTAAAAGTGAGTTTCTGTCGGCACGTAAACAATCTGAATTTTCAGCTGTTAAACATTATTTTTTTTAATCAATCAACATCTATCGTGAAACGGCAGTTCAATGACGTGTCATGCGCCATAGTCACGAGTTTAAAGTCACTTGTGTGTACAGTTAAAAATTTCACCATTGGTTAAAAAGTGATGATGAAAACCCCTAAAGGTTTAACTGCCACATTTTACTTTTTTAAATTTAAAAAAATAGAAAAAAAAAAAAAGAAAAAAAAAATCTCTAATAAGAGGATGACTTTGAAGTTAAAAAGTGAAGGTCTTTTTTTCCTTCTCTTCTTATAAGAGCTTGGTTTCCGCCACCCGCCGCCTGGAGAAACAAGAACGAAGAAGAGGCCTTTGGGTCCTATCTTGTATTCCAAAGTCCTCCTCTCTGCGTTTTTCTCATTCATAACGTTCCTAATCTCTCTCTCATTCAAGTCTATAACCAAAGCAAACCCACAAAAGCAGTGAGAAAGCAGAGAAAAGTTGCATTGCTTTTCCCAGTTCTTCTTCTTTGCCTTTTCTCTGCTTCCGTTAAATTACTATTTTGGAGGCTTTTGGGTATACCCAGTACTTATATTTGGTTGATATTTTGTGCACCCACATCAAATCCCAGAAAGAAAAGCAAAAGAGAGACAGAGACCTTTGTATTCACCGCCATTGTGAACAAGGTTTGATTTTTTTTTCTCTTTATTCATTCCTCTTTCACTTATCTAGATTGTGCCCATAGATTAGCATCTTTCACACTCATTTTATTTTATTATCCTTTGGTTTTATCAGACCCAACTGGGTCTCACTTTACCCATTAAGCCTATAAGTAGTGCTAGAGTTGCTTGCTGTCTGGTATTGCATTTAGTCTGCTCTTTTGGGTTTATCTCAGTCTTGCTAATCTTGGGTTTTGCTCAGAATTTGATACAAGAAGTTGTGACGGTTGAAAAGTTTGCAACTTTATAACAGAGACAAAAATGAAGTACGTGTTGGTGACGGGTGGTGTTGTTAGTGGACTCGGCAAAGGAGTCACGGCCAGTAGTATTGGGTTGCTTCTTCAAGCTTGTGGCCTTCGTGTTACGTCAATCAAAATTGGTACGGTTCTGTTTTGAGTGTTTCCCAGTTTTTTTGTTTTTGTTTTGAATGTGCGTTTTACTTTATTGTTTTATACTTTTGATTGATTATACAAAACAAAATTGCAACCGTTCGTTTTTTATGGACTTAGATTGGTGACATTTCGATAAAGTTTTAACTGCTTAGCAGTACAATTAGCATGTGGTTCTTGCACTAGCATGTATTCTGGGATAAGTTTTTTTGTACTATATTCGGTGTTGATTTTTACATAGAGAAGGTAGACGAGCTTTGATTGCATTTAGCTCCTATGTCATAATATTTTTTGCTTTGTTATTTATAAACTGTTTTGATATTTTACGACATATCCTTATAAACTGGCTGATATTTGTATCATATCCTTATAAACTGGCTGATATTTGTATCTTGGTAAAGAAATATACATGTTTAAGCTTGTTATATTGTACTTACTAATGTTCAAATTTATCATGCCTGCAGATCCTTACTTGAACACTGATGCTGGGACAATGTCTCCTTTTGAGCATGGGGAGGTGTTCGTATTAGACGATGGCGGTGAGGTAAATTACCAATATTGCAGGGGGTTGTTTAAATTTTGCGGGTCTGTGGTGGTGTTTATTATTATCTTTAGAAGTAGCTAATTCTTTGATTTTAGTGGTAAAAAAGAGTGGGCATAACTTTATCTTTTGTTTATATAGGTTGACCTTGACCTCGGAAATTATGAGCGGTTTCTGGATCTCACTTTGACCCGTGACAACAATATCACAACTGGAAAAATTTATCAGGTTAATTGATTTCCATATTCTGTTTGAGGAGCCATGTTTGTCATTTCGACATAAGTGGAAAAAAATTTGAGTCATGTCAAACCACTCACTGATTTTTCTTATTCTTGTCTTTGTTGCTTCAACAGTCTGTTATTGACAAGGAGAGAAAGGGAGACTATCTTGGAAAGACTGTCCAGGTTTGTTGTTCTTCATTTTCCAATCCACAATTTGCAAAATGTAATGTGGGATCTGATTATTTCTCCTCTCAAACTAGGTTGTTCCTCACATTACGGATGCCATCCAAGAGTGGATAGAACGTGTGGCAATGGTACCTGTGGACGGGAAAGAAGGTCCAGCTGATGTATGTGTCATCGAATTGGGTGGAACTATAGGTACATTGTCATAATTTTTTTTCTTCTAGGGTGATATGTTTTCCTGTTGTCTAAACTCTTAATAGCTGCACATGAAATCCTATGAAACTTACTTAAAAAAAATATCTCTCTCCTTAATGCAGGGGATATTGAATCAATGCCCTTTATTGAGGCCCTTGGCCAATTTTCTTATCGTGTTGGTAAGGTCCATGAACTTGACAAACATAGGACTCTATTTTTCATATTCATGTATATTCTATATTTTACGTCCCTAGTCTGTTTTTTCTTACCAAAGTTTTTTGCTTTAGGTCCCGGAAATTTCTGCTTGGTTCATGTCAGCCTTGTGCCTGTTCTGAATGTTGTCGGTGAGCAGGTACTTATATGGCTATATGTTATATAAATTTGCAGGCTAATTTTAGTCATTGGTGGTTCCATTAAATATGGAGTGTGTGAAGGCATAGTCTTGCCTCATTTTGACTAATTGATTTTTTTCCTCCTAATATCCACTTTGCAGAAAACAAAGCCTACACAGCATAGTGTTCGGGTACTTAGAGGACAGGGTTTGACACCTAATATTCTAGCTTGTAGGAGTACAAAGGTATCCTTCTGCCTTCCTCTCCAGAATTTTTTTTAGTAGTGTGAATATAGATCTCAATTTTTTTTTCTCTTTGGTTTTGACAGCCACTTGAGGAGAATGTGAAGGCAAAACTTGCTCAATTTTGCCACGTACCGGTAACTTTACTGTTCTCTATGAATTCTAATGTTCTTTCCTCGTTTAACCTCTATAATGTTAATATACTAATTATAAAACTTATACAGGCAGAAAATATTGTCACTCTTTATGATGTTCCAAACATCTGGCACATCCCATTGCTTTTAAGAGTAAGTATAGTTCTTCTAAAGTTAAATTTTGTCTATATATATGCAGCAATTTTTTACTTATCTAAAATTTGTTTCTCTTCCTTCACAAATAGGATCAAAAGGCACATGAAGCAATCTTGAAAGGATTAAACCTTCAGAGGTTTGTCTTTGAAATTGACTCTTTGTTATTATTATTTTTTAGCTGCATGTTTGGTCTACTTCCTGTTTTTGACTGTGCCAATAATGTCTATGTGCTTCTGCAGGGTTGCTAGAGAGCCAAATTTGAAGGAATGGACAACCAGGACAGAAATTTCCTCAAATTTACATGATTCTGTGGGTTTTCAATTCTTCCCCAAGTTTTGTTAATACTTCCTAAGTTTAGGAATTGATGTCCTGTGTAATGCCATACCTTGCTCTTAACTGTCACAGTATTATGTGCATTACAGGTCAGAATTGCAATGGTTGGAAAATACACCGGTCTTTCAGATGCTTACCTCTCTGTTCTAAAGGTAAACTTTTTATTATTTAAATGATATTCACAATGGTCTCAAATTAAATGTCTGGTGATGATCATCTTGCTACATGTCATTTTTATTCATAAATTTGTTTTTGCATATCTGTGCGCTTGCTTGTTTTTGTCTAACTGTACTAAATCGGTTTTGCTTTATCGGTGTGCTTTGGTTTTGCATTTTCGTCAACTTGGGTTATTATTTATATATCTGATTTTATATAGTAGATACTGTTATTCATAAATTTTAAATTTACTTTTCATTCAAGTATTTAATTTCTAATTTGTAATTATTTTATTTTTGGCACTTGATTCACTTAATGATGCATTTTCTTCAACTTGGATTATTATTTATATATCTGATTTTATATAGTAGATACTGTTATTCATCAATTTTAAATTTATTTTTCATTCAAGTATTTAATTTCTAGTTTGTAATTATTTTATATTTGGTACTTGATTCACTTATGATATTAAAAGTACTCTATTCTGAATTGAATATAGACTACCATTGTAATATGCACACTATTGTTTGGTGATTTTACACGTTATCCTCATTATCAGTAACAAACAGTTTTGCACCTTATAACATTAAGTGCATGATATGAGTCCAGATTGTAATATTGAGCTTCTTGTGCCAGGCTCTTCTACATGCTTCTGTTGCTTGCCGTCGGAAACTTGTTGTAGATTGGGTTGCAGCAGGTGACCTTGAAGATGTTACTGCTAAAGAGGTAGAGTAATTTAAATCATATAAACAAGTAATTTAAATCATAGAAACAAGTTCCGTTAATATTCTATTTAGTATTTTCTATGTTAATTGTTTTACTGCTTGCAGGCTCCTGAGGTTCATAAGGCTGCATGGGATCTTTTGAAGGTGATCCTGCTATAATGATTAATTTGCATTAGGCAAAAATTTTGTTGATATCATTGGTTGCATATTCAGACTTTGATCCTCTGGACGGTCTTCATTTCAGGGCGCTGATGGTGTTCTAGTTCCAGGAGGATTTGGTGATAGAGGAGTGCAAGGGAAAATTCTTGCGGCAAAGTATGCTCGTGAAAACAAAGTTCCATTCCTGGGCATTTGCCTGGGAATGCAAATTGCTGTTATTGAGTTTGCACGATCTGTTCTTGGTATGCTTGATGCTAACAGCACGGAGTTTGATCCTGAAACTACAAGTCCTTGTGTCGTATTTATGCCAGAGGTATTGGACCTTTACCCAAGTTGACATAATACTATAAATTAATACTTCATTTTGTCGTCTATTCTAAAGTTAATTTCTTTTAAACTGGAAGGGTTCAAAAACACATATGGGAGGCACTATGCGTCTGGGATCAAGGAGGACCTACTTCACGGTTACTGACTGCAAATCTGCAAAATTGTGAGGACTTGCATCTACTAAATATATCTATTAGAACTGTTCATATGGTGACCTTTGTATGCGGGGATTTGATTTTCGAACCCTCTGTTTGGAGCATTACAATGCTCACTAATATGTTCGCTACCTTCATAAACTTTGTACTGATTGCTGAAACAATGATATATGATTTATATATGGAAACAAAGCCAGAGTCATCACTGTTTTCCTTGTAACCCAACTATTCATTCTTCAGTCAAGCTGATATTGTTATGGATTATGTTTAGGTATGGAGATGTGGCGTTTGTTGATGAACGACATCGACATAGATATGAGGTAAGTTTTGCTCATGCATGCACTTAGATAGCAGGCAGCAGTATGTTTTTCTTCCCATTTATGGAACAGCCTTTTTGTGGTATGTAGGTCAATCCTGATATGATATTGCAATTCGAAAGTGCTGGCTTATCATTTGTTGGCAGAGATGAAACTGGTCGGCGCATGGAGGTTAGCATTTGTTAGAGCATGATAGGTCATGTTGTATAAGATGCCCATAGTTTAGCTTGATACTTTGTTCTGTTTCTTGTAAATACAATTATTTAACATATTAGTAATGCCACAGATTATTGAGCTGCCTGCCCATCCGTACTTTGTTGGTGTTCAGTTCCATCCCGAATTTAAGTCAAGGCCAGGCAAACCTTCTGCTCTGTTCTTAGGTAATGTTTTTTTCCCTGTTCTTGGAATCTGTTGCTCTTAACTATTTGTTTGTGTCAATGATTTGTTACATTCATGAAGCATTATTATATGGGTAAAACTTGCAACAATGAGAATGACTGCATTTAGTCTTAGCTACTCTATTCTCCAACCAAGGCATCTGGATGGTTTACTAAGACATGCAAACGTCAATTGTGAGCGCTGGCTAGCACTTCCGTAGAAGTCTCCAGCTCGAAGTTAATAAATGTTCTCAGATGCTTAATCTAGAAAATATGAACTTTGTTGTCCTCCTGTGCTCCCACTACGCACCGGTATAAAATGTGGAGGTCCCTTTAGCAAATTGTGAAGGTCACTTTAGTGTATTCCATCAGAGTGGTTACAGTAAACAAGGACAATCGTTGTTGCTTTCTTTTGTATTTAAATGTTTTTATTTATTAATGTAAGATATTATGTAGGATAGAACAGGATCATAATTCATTGGTTATCATTTTAAATAACCATTATTATATGGCTACGACATCATTCCATGATCATAGAGAAGTATCATATTCCTGAATAACCATTAGATAGATGGCTTTTATGTTATGCAGTTTCATATAGTTTTAGGGATATTTCAGTTTCTGATAAATTTCATGTTCTATTATACAGGACTAATAGCAGCATGCAGGCGTTCAGATACAATCCTACAAAACAATGGCCATCAGATAAAGCCCGTTGCAAATGGGACTAGTAATGGACGCTTCACAGTGAAATCCCACCAGAATGGACATGCATTTAAGTCATCAAATGGGTGTCTAAATGGTGTGTATAGCAATGGTAATGGCGTGCACTTGTAAGAGAAGTTGGGAGCCTCAAGGTAACGTTTCTCCGAAGTGCTTTTGGTAGCTGTCGGTTATGATGTACAGAAGCTGAGTATGGGTAGATGGCGTAGCTCTAGAGGGCTTGTCTTCAGGACAGCTGGATTTTGAAGTTTTGAATGACACAGCGGGTAATTCCAAGAAGATTTGGCTTGAAGTTTGATGTTTGCTCCATTTAACTGTCCTTTTATTTCCGTTTCTTTTCTTAAAATATATGAGAGGACTTTTGGCTGTTGGCCTTGGAAAAGAGGAACTGAACTGACGGACATATTTCAATATATGTTTTGAAGAATTGACATGTTTCTTTCTCAAAATATCTATCAGAAAGTTAAACACACTTAACGGCCTGTATCCCCGCTGATAGCATCTTTCTTTTTCTCATTTTTGGAAGAATTAGACGTATGGAAGTGGTGGTATTAGAATTTGGACATTTTCTCCAGTGGAGGGTTGTAGCTTTCACCAATTTATGGTAGTGATTGACAACCTGTTTTCTTCTATTTCACAAAGAAAGCAGTACGCTATTTCAAGCCAATACCAGATCGATATTCTTGGAAGCCACTATCAATAATTAGATTTGCGCAAAATGATCAACGTGTCATTTATCTCCATAGATTATTGTCATTTTCAAGCTTATGAAAGACAATACTGAAAGGCAGATTGAAAATGGTAGTTCTTCACATCTCAAAGACGGACTGAAAATTTTAACTGATTGTCAGTACGATTTTCCTATATGACCAAATGCAGTGGAGTGGCCTCAGTTGAAGAGAATCTTTTAGAGGTTAACAGTGCCAGAAGAAGTGTGACTTGAGTTGCAGTACGAATTTGAGGGGAGCCTTTCTAATGATGACCATTAAAATGAGTACTAGTTGATGACTTTCTAATCAACGGTTTGGGAGACCCACTTTTTTATTACATTACGACAAATCAACCGTTAGATGTTTATGTACGAGCAATTCTGGTTTTCTTTTCTTAATTAGATTCTAAGGCGGGAGATGGGAGATTCTTAGAGATGGAAAAACATACGATGGAAAAGCAGGAATGACTTTCAAATTGATTTATACTTTTGCCGACGCCGTATTCGTTAACATAAAGTGAGGAGTTGAGCCTGTACTGCATATGTGATTTTGCGACAGCAGAATCGTCGGTATAGTTGTGAGTTGTGACCTTTCCATTTTATATTTTTTATAAGAGGCTTTGAGCAACGAAAACGTTTTAGGCTTTTAGGCCTCAATCCTAGTCCCTTGTATCCCTCAATCCTTTATCTCTTCATTTCCCTAAAAGAAAAATTGACATTAATGTTACTGATAAACAGTGCGAAGAAAGGCCATCTAACAGGGATATTATTACATGCTGTTCTGAATTACATTCCAAAATAGGGTGTTAACATTCTGCAACAAAAAACAAGTGACCTAGAGTAAGCCAGGTCAATGTAAAAGCAGCTATAACTATAGATTTGACAGATTATACAAATTGTCTTGATTGATGGGTTCAATGAGCCAATTCTGTTGGGCATTGGTCGGATCGACTGTGGATATACGCAAGTTCTTGTTGTGGTACTGATATAGAGTCCGCCGGTGGCCAATGCTAATATAGGTGATGCCTGCTTTTTCTATCTGCTTGTATAGATGAGCCTGCAAACAGGAAGCAAAATATTTTCTAAAACTTGAAAGAAAGGCATTTGCTCTATGCTTTAGTAATGTACAGATTTGGTTATTCTTTTCTGGAGTTTGAATACATAACACATCTAACAAATTGTACTTGTAGAATATACTTGGCTCCTACTATGGCGTCCAATGTGTAAACGTTCCTATTTCTGGAGGTACTCTTGACCAAAAGTCAGATAACATGTGAAAAGGAGTAAATGACTAGAAAGACATAAATGGATCCTGAAAGTCTATTTAGAAATAGCTTGGTAAAACATTTGAAGTGCTTTAGCTGAAACTTATCCTCGATTACTTATGAAACTTGCATCATCAATTTAAAGGATAAGATAACTGCTAGCAAAATGCATACCTCGTTGGCTTCGTCTAAAGCACTGGTAGATTCATCTAAAAGAACCAACTTTGGTTTCGAAAGCAACAGTCGTGCAAAAGCAAGGCGTTGCTGCTCTCCAAGGGAGAGGACACTAGACCATTCATAAGTACAATCCAAATTACTGAATCGGGATAATATATAGCCAAGCCGGACATCCTCCAAAACCTGTATCATATCCTCCGTTGTGGGTTTAGGCTTTGCACTCTTATGCTGTGAGTTTGGGGCCTGCAACAAGAAAGGCAGAGAACCTGCAAGATAAATTCATCACACAATCAATTTAGCTGATTATACCAGGATATAGGAGATCAAAGTAAAATTAAAAACCCACATAGAGAACGAGAAACTAAAATCTCGACCCAATATAACTCAGGATTATTTACATAATCAATAATATGCTACTTACTATCCCAACCTAATGGTTATTTTGTTTTTCTAGATAATAAGAGCTTCAATGATATTAAGTCTTACATCATATGTTAATTAATCAGTGGTAAACCTGCATGTGGGTCTCCTATTCTCTTAAAATTTCCTATATACTGTTAGGCTTGTAAGATATATACTTTGATAGACTAGTGTTGGAGCTAGTCACTTTACAAGAGACAATAGGCAGGCTCTTCAACATTCAGTGTTCACTGGGGGAATTCAATAAGTAAAATAAAGCCAGATGAAGAAGATGTATTAAACTATTTATCAGAGATTTAACGCCAAATCAAGCCACTGGCTTCAGAACTACAAGACAACTGACCACATGCATTCTCTATAGATCATTCATATGCAGTACTTATCAAGATTTTAATCTGAAAAGCAATTTAAGTTTCATTGAAACTTGAAACACAATTTATACACATGGCAGAAGTATGTAAGTACATACCAGTTGGTTTAGTAGCGTCTAATGTGGAAGCCTCATCATTAGCCCATGTAGGATACAGCAATTGCTGACGAAGTGTTCCCAGAACCATATACGGTCTTTGAGGAAGGAAAAATATGCCCTTATAATTCCTATTTGAGGGTCTTTCAAGTTCCCCAGATTTATCATTAGCAGTATCGAGAGGAACTACACCTGGAGAATTGGATGGTAGAAGCTCTTCTTCATCTTCCACATAGAATGTGATTTTTCCTTTTCCAGCACTCCAAAGACCAGCCAAAGTTCTTAACAAAGAAGTCTTACCACTCCCGCTAGGTCCGGTCACCTGTTAATACGTTCACACGTTCAGCTTCTACTAGATCATCATTTTATCTAGTGAATTGATGGAAAATTTTACCATAAAATGGACACACTAACCAATAGATTCTCGTTGTTGTTGATTATCAATGACAAATCCCTGACCAGTGTAGTGTTACTTGGTGTTTTCACAGTCAAATTCTCTACATCCAGTAGCTTTTGTTGCTTATCTATGGGTATGGATCCATTTGGCTCCAGTTCAGCTAAAGTTTTAACATTACTATATGTAAGACTTATCCCTTCTGCAGGGTCAGAATGGCGTTGAGAGCAAATATCCAAATAATCATCAAATTCACCTGCATGTGTTGAATATTATTAGGTGGTAAAAAGTTGAGTACAAAAACACTAAACAGATCTTATGTAGAACCAGTACAGTTTGCATTGCAGTGAAAAACAATATTGCAATTCATAAGTAAATTTCTGAGGGAGAATAATAGGTTAGACAGAAAAAAAAAAAAAAAAAAATTTCAGGGAATATGTATAAGATGGAACAAATCTAATTAACTTAATGAGTATAGTTTTAGGACTTCTAGTGTTAGATGCAACATAAAGGCTACATCTGAGTAGAGAAACTGGGTGGAAGATACTAAAAAGATCAAATATAATCTAGTTTTACATTACTGATTAATAAAAATATTATGGAAGATTGTTTCAGATGAACTAAAAATTAAGAAATGGTGAAAAGTAAGTGGTGTCTGCGTCTAATGTCTGAATGAATCCAGGACAGGGAAAGAAAGAAAAGAAAGTGAATAATAACAAAGACTGTCTTTTCAACTCTTGTCAGTCTCTTTCTTGGAATCTGAGGACTCATCTAATATTCATTGTAAAAAGTTTATATCAATTGAATTGTATTTTAAGACCTATTGGTGCATTAACAAAATTAGCCAGCTTCCTGATAATGTTCAATCTGGACAGACTTCTGAGATATACAACACAACAAAGCTACAGCAGAGGAGGAGAAAAGGATACAGAGACTGTACCAAGTCGATCAATTACTGCTGAAAATGCGCTTATAGACTGAAATTGGTACACGATAAGGGAGAAGTCCCCCAGGATATGATTAAAAGCAGATACTGACTGATTAATGACACCAAACTCAATTTTCCCAGAGAAGTACATAGGAGCAACGACAGCAGCAGGAAGAATTTGAATAAGATAGCGGTATCCACTGGTGAAAAACTCAAGATTTCTTGAAGCTATCAACAATTGCTGCAAGGTAACGTAGGAATATGAGGTTAATACACATCTAACATGGACAACATAACAAATCTACGTGCAGAAACTTTTACATCAGTAAAACTACTTGATGGAAATAAAAGATCATGGCAGAAAAAAATGCTGCAATTAACCACAGCTGATCACGTACTTTTCGATGTGTTCAGAAGTAGATGGACATAGGTACGGTTATTTTGTGAATCAAATTTTGACTTGAGACAAAGAATCATATAAGAGACAAAATAAAATAAAGACTCTGTGTGGATATCAAATGTAGCATCAATAATTCTTTTATCCAGGAAACTGCAACAGGGAATGACCAGCATACAGTATTATTACAAAAACAGAAAAACGGAAAAAAGAAAAAGAAAAAAATCTTGCAGTTTAAAATAACTACTCAAATATACAAATGATTGCATCAACTAAATTTCAGGAGTCGGAGAAAAAAAGTTCTCAATGTAAAGGCATAGACTGCATGCAAAGTAAAGTGAAACAAGAAGAAGTTTAAAACTTTTCATACAGTTAGATTCTCAAAAGCACTTTTGAAGCGTTGCAGCAAAAGTTGCATTTCATTGTCTTCACCACTATAGAAAGCTATTGATTCAGCATTTTCTCGAACGCGCACAAGTCCATAACGAAAATCTGCTTCCTTTTTCTCTTGCAGGAAGTTTAATGTCACCAAACCCTGAGAACAAAGATAACATAGTTTCATCGAATCAAGTTGGCATCATTCCTTATTGCCAGAGATACCATTGCATAATGATGGAAACAAATTTTTGCTAAATGAGTTACAGATAACTTACCCTTCCAATAAAGACACTGATCACTGTTCCACCAATCGAATATACTAGAAGAACAACAAACAGCGGAGGATAGATACCAAATAAGATGTTACTGAATGATATGAGATCTATCACAGCATTGAAGAGTGTTAAAGAGAATGACAGGGCTGTCCCCGTGAAAGAACTTAGATCATCAACAATTCGCTGATCTGGATTATCAATGATTGATTGGGATTGAATTCTGTAAAATGTTTGGTTGCTCAGGTAACGGTCAATGTAATAACGCGTCATCCAAGATCTCCACCTCAAAGAAAGAGTTTCTCTTGCATAATCCCGCAACACAAAAATCTGCAGAGAATATTGTAAATAGGGAACAAATGCATCAATAAGACAAGATCACAGTTTAACAGAACGTCAAAAAGGAAAGCATCAGACATAGACGATAAGCACTTGAACCCTAAAGTAGCGGCTGAAATCAATCAAATTGCAAACTCAGTTGACAATGATTCCCAAAAAGGTGATATACATCTAGTATATCTATAACTGCAAGACAAATATAATAATAAAAATGATGCCTTCTTTACTACATAGAAAATATTGTTCTGAACATGGAAAAGCTAGTTGAATTACGCTCTAGTGATCAGCAGTAAGCTAATCCTAACTGAAGATATTGCTGCATTTATGCACTATCACTATTACTATTAGTTTCGTGTGTTTTTGTTTCCCTTACTGAGTCGGTTCTGATTTTGTGATTACTGAGGAATGAAGTATAAGCAAAACAAAGAAAGCAGAGGGATTGATACCTAATTAAGCGAAAGAGCAGCGATTGGTGCTCACCGGAATTCCACCAGCAAAGGCACCCAGGTAGTAAAGCAGTTGCTTCGTGAATTGCTCCTGGTCCTTATCTTCACATCATCACCATCCAAAGTTTCACCACAAAAAATCAGTAAAGTTTCCAACTTCATCACAATTCACAGCACTAAACAAAACTAGAGAGAGAGAGAGAGGAGAACTGACTGGCAAGGGCATTGTAGAAGTCCCGGCCCAGAAAATTGAAGCCGACGCTGATTCCGGTGGTGGCGAGAGTGAGAAGGAAGACTCCTCCCAGCTGCATCCTGGCCTGGACTTTGTCGTCGGAGGACCAGTACGGCGCCGCCACCTTCCAGAATCTCCGGAGCAGCGTCTGCAAATCCGAACCCTCTCTTTGCTGCCACCCAGATTCAACCAAACAAGAATCTTACTAACTAGTCAGAATCACCGAACCAACTTTTAGAGAATACAATCAAATAAAGAACGGACCTTTTCCGGGGTCGGAGGATCGGGTGGTGGCGGTATAGAGTCAGACGCCGCAGCAGAACGACGCCATGAAGCGGCGTCGTTTCTTCTTCTTGTTCTTCTGAGGGAGTTTCGGTTGCGAGTAGTGGTGGGCATTGTGGGCAGTGATGGAAACCTGGGTGGTGCCAGAACTAGTGTGAAGTGAGGATGGGAGTGGTGGGTGGAGTAGCCATGAGCCAAGCAGAGTGAGACACAGTGACTTTGAGCCTGTATTATCATTTCTTTTTTATGTTCGTTTCTTCAAAGTTGGTTTTATTTTCTACTGATCATATTTTTGGTACTTCCATTTCAAACGGGGTTATCTGAATTGCTATGGAGGATGCGCCGCCATGCTAATGGTTCAGTGTTGGATTTTGTTATCGAGTTTGCAGGAACAAAGTATGTGGATAATCCTTCACGGATGATCCCCATAATGCCACGCAACAGTGTCTTAACTTTTATTCATCACAGCCCAAATTTTGATTTACCAATATTTTATGGTGTGGACTTTGGGCAATTTATTGTTAAATTTGGCAACAATTTCACATGATGATCCTAATATCCTTCTAAGTACTTTTTTTCGTCTTGATTCGGAGATGGTTAATATGTTGCTAAACCTATTTATTCTTATAAGTTGTCTTTTGTTCGCCTTGAATGGAATGTGAGATAAACCATACTAATCAATTTCTTATTATTAATAAATGATGTTTTAATTAACAGTTGTTGGACCATAAAAATTTTCTAAAAGCACATGTGACACGTTAATTTTTGAGATGGATGGGGTGAAGATAAAAATTGCAGTTTCTCCTAAAACAAAAACAAATGGTGAGTCGTGCCATGTTACTTGTTAACATGGTTCGCCCGCCTAGGCGCTAGGCGCAGCTAACCCGTTCAGATTCTCCCCTAGTCGAGCGAGCTGGGCGCTGGGAATAAAGTCGGCCGCCTAGGCGGTCTAGGCGGGGCTGGGCGGCGTTGGGCGGTGCTGGGCGGTCGGCGCCTAGGCGCTTTCTGTCTTTTTTTTTTTTTTTTTTCGTCGTCATCTCTCCTCTCTGTAGTCGCCGTCTCTCCTCTCTCTCTCCTCCGACAAGGTCGCACGGGTTCTCTCCCTCTCAGCCTCTCTCCTTGACTGTTAAGGCGTGGACACCTTTGCTCTCCTTGACGGTGACGCCGTGACGGACGGCTGACTCGTCATCTGTATCTCCTCAATCAGATCCAGCCTTGCTCTCCTTGACAGCTTGACTCTGATTAAATCATAAGTCCATCTCTCTCAATTTGAAAGAAAAGAAGAGAGAGAGAGAGGAGCAGTCATGTAGAAGATTTTTTTTTTTGAGAGAAGGTAATGCATTGCATTAAACTGCTAAACGCAATCGAGATACAAGTACAGGATATAAGTACCGGAAAGTCAAAATGACAATCCACAACCTAATATGAAAGTCAGGAAACAAAAGCGTCATCGCTACTAACTAGCTGCGCTGCCTGTAACTTTCACAAGAAAATACTTATAACCATAAAATGGAAGAAGTGGAAAAATGTCTTCACTTCTTCTCTTGAACCTAATCTAGAAGTTCTTTGGTTGAAGAACATAAACAGTGGTAGCCTCGTTAAAACCTTGCTTGGATAAAACCCAGTGGGAAAAACTCCAAACCGAGGAAAGAGTACCACCCATACAAAACAAAATACACCACACAAAACTGCACTGTCTGGGAAGACCCAGACCTGTCTCCCAAAAATGGGAGAGAACGGGGGAGGGGAAAACAAGTTGGTTGTTTCCAAAGGACACCCATTACTGCTCTTGCATGTTTGATTGTTTGAAAACTCCTTTGCAACGCTTGGAATTGGGAATAGCCTCCTTAAAGACCTCTGAAACCTCGTCCAAAGTGCCTGGGCGACTTGAACAGCGGATTGGATCAATCACCAGTGTCGGAACCAGTGGAGAAGGAACAATTGTGGGGACAGAGTAAGAAGAGAGTACAGGGACATCCACCAGTCCGAACTACATTTCATAAAAAATGGGCTCCCACAACTGTCTTTAACCCGAAACGACATTTTCGCATCAGCGGTTGGTGCCAAAGTAACCGCTTGAGAGCCATACACCACTTCCACCGTCGGCATCTGGGGTTGAGGAGCCTAAACCATCTGGTTTCCGACAGACGAAGAAGATCTGCATATCCAAATTGACGGAATTCATTGATGGTACCATAATTCCTTCCTCTTGATCTGATCGAAATCATCTCCACAATTGAGTTGAAGTCTATCAAAATTTGTATCTTATAGCTTGCAAAGATCTGAATGCTCCATTTGTTCTTCTTCCAACTGAGTCTCCATGAGGAACAAGAAGTCTGGTTTATGAGCCCTTAGAAAGGTTCCAAGGGCCCGTCGTGCCCGGGATCGTGCTAGACCCCGGACATTCCAACTGAAAATCTTCATCACAGAGTAGGTGGGCAAGAATGCCCAACCTGAGAATCTGGATTCTCCTTCGAAGAAATACTCAACTGCTTCCCACGCCTTCTAGTACGAGCAAATTGGACCACACCTTCCTCTGCATTAGGGACTGCCGACTTTGATCCAAACCTCCGCTTTGCCGCCGGTTCAGAAATTTTAGGAGGAGATTTTCGTGGAGTAACTCGCGGAGGGTCAGTTGGGGAATGTAATGGGATAGTAACCAACCCAGCGATAGCAGCAGATCCGGTAACCGAAAGCGGAATTGAAGGAACAGTTGACATTTTGCCAGAGGAAAATCGTGGATCCGATTCCCCAACCACCTCTGGAAGAGGTTGATACGAGTCTTCCCCTGACATGTTGGAATCAAACAAAGGCATGGGCCTGTCGAAATGCAGATCAACATAACTTGGGCTTGGGCTTGTATGTTTTTGTAAGTAAACCGAGCCCGCACAACTATCCTTGACCAAATAAGAAAAACGGTCTACAGCAGCTATGGTCTCCGTGGCTACCGCCGTAACCTTTGCCGGTGCCGTCTCCCGAAGGTGAGTGTCACCAACATCAGACTTTGATGGAGATGGCAATTGGTTAACAGAATCACTTGCTGGTATACTTCTTGGAAACCGACGAGACACAGTCTGACGGTGATTTGCCTTCAGAACTTCCTGGAACAGAAAATCTTCTTTATTTGGAGGATGGTATCTGCGCCATGGACAATTAGCCGTCCAGTGAGTAAGCAATCCACAAAAAGCACAGAAGCCTGGAACCCGCTCATAAGAGAATTCTAATTCTGTATCCCCTGTGTCATCCAATTCGATCACAGTCTTCCGGCAAAGAGGTCTAGATACATCCCATCTTACTCGGATCTTCATAGTCCCTCCAATACAACCAAAATCTCTGTCCCGATCAACATCAAGGAAGACTCCCAGGGTATCTCCAATCAGCTTTGCCATCGGATCAGTCATTTTAAGCCATGGTAGTTTATGTACATGAACCCAGAGCGAAACATGAGATAGTTTGACATTGCTAATTGAAGTGGAAGAAACAACCCGCTCCATCAATAACAAATTACCAGCATAAGACCACGGTTCCTTTTGAAGAACAGAGTTCAAATCTTCAAGAAAGTGAAAACGAAATAGGAAGAGATTGTCATCAAGTGATTTCACTGCCAAACCCTTTGCAAACCTCCAAAGGTTCATAAAAGTAGAGATAAACTCATCGCGACGGAAACCCCGGCCGGGAACCAATTTCACTGCCAAACAATGCTGGAACTCTGTACCAACTTCATTCAGATGAGAGAAAATAGAGATGCAGCAGTTGAGAAAGAAGATAGACGAGGAAGATGAGTCAATAGTTGAAGCGGTTTGTCGTGGCTTTTTTTTTTTTTTTTGTTCTTTTTTCTTTGAGTAGACGTGTAATGTAGTGATTGGCAACTATAATTGATAATGAATCTGATAAGGTTCAGAATAAGTTATGCATTATCAATTAATCTAATAAGATTTAGGATAAGTCATGCTATTATGTGATTAATAATTCATTATTTATTAATTTTATGCCATAAAATAATTAAAAAATAAAAGATAATAAAAACCGCCTAGTCCCCGCCTAGGCCCCTAGGCGCTAGTCCCCGCCTAGGCCCCTAGGCGCTAGTCCCCGGGTCACCGCCCGACTAGCGCCTAGCGTTTTTTAGAACATTACTTGTTAATAGGACTAACATTGTAAAGGCAGCTCGACCTTGTCTAAGGGCAGCCTTGGCAACAACCCAGGGTCCAAGGGAAGGTAAAGCACAATTTTTTTTAAATATAAGGTTATATATATATATATATATTTATATATAAATAGCAATATATGCTATGGTACGTAAAAAGAAAAAAAAATCTTTTATTTCAGAATTCTAGATGATACTAGCTGCGTGTTTTCTTCTTTTTCTTCGACTCTTCGACTCATCGACTGTAAAAAGTTAAGCATCATTATAGCAGTCTTTCACTCTCTCCAAATAAATTTCTCTTTAAATTTGAGATTTCAATGATTATTAAATCCCTCAATTCACTTGCATCATCTGTCATTTAATATAATGTCCCGAACCTGAATTTACTGATTTACTAGTCATTTGGACGGTAAACGACATTTACCTTCACTTTTACTGTCGTTTCGGTACTTTTAGAGGGACCTAAAATATGACTTTTTGTTCGGGTCAAAATTTGAGAAAATTTTCTTCATGAAAGTTGTAGAGGACGTTAAACCGAACGCGTGCATATGTGTGGTACGTAAAAATCGGAGTTTGTATGCAAAAGTTATAGCCAAAATACTAACTTTACTATTCACGGTAACTTTCTATATATATAGAAAGTTACCAGGGTAAGTTTCCATTTCGGGTAACCTACCCCTCTACCCCGATTTCTCTCTCTTCCTCTCTCTTCTCCCCCGCGTCGGCCTCTCTCCTTCTTCCCTTAGTTTCGCCGCCGTCCGGCCACCTGGGGACGAGTTGCAGGTCATCACCGGCGCGCCTCCTTCTCCTCTACACGCTAGTACCCGTGGGTCACGGCGATTTGGCCGGAAAAGTGGGAATCGACGACTTGAAGAAAACTGTAGCAGATAAAACCAAGTGCAATGGGAGCGCCTCGAGTCATGGAACATTTCCCCTCAAGTTTCTAGCTCCAATTCACGGTGTGGAGTGAGAATCGAAGGAAACCCGATTCTAGGGTTTGATGAAATTCTGGGTTTTCTTTTCCGGCCTAATTCCGGCAATTCAAGGTACAATCAGGCTTTATCACAGTTGAGAAAAGTGTTTAGTATGTTGAGATGATGTTGTACCTGGATTTTGGGGCTCCGGTTTGGAGGTTGCCAGCGCGTAGAGCAGTAATTTAATTACCATTTTTAGCTAATTAAATTCTATAATTGTTGTAGAATTTATACATGAAGTTTGGTGAAGATTGAAGGAGTTTTGAATCGATTATGAATTTCCGAAATTTAGGATTTCGATTCTTGTTATACGAGAATCTGACCGTCGGATTTCTCTCGGTTCTGCCCTAGAACCTTTAAACTATTGAGTTGGTATTAGGGGTGAAGTTGGATTAAATTGGAAGAGAAATTGGAAGTTTGATTTAGGAGGATAAGATTTTAGAATCGTATTTAATTGCCGAATCGTTATTCACGAATTATAATTATGTACAGGGCGATGTATCGAGCTACTGCTCGACGAAGGAACTCATATGCGTGGTTGCCAAAAATAATAATGTGAGTGGACCTTTGCTTTTAAATAAGGATGCATGCAAATGTTTTTCCCGAAATTTAATTCCATGTTATTATGTTTTGCTTTCGGGAAATTATTATTGATTTGTCTTGATTTGATTTGGGAAATGAAGTAGTGACTAAATTATTGTTTTAATTCATCGAGCATATTAAACGGATTTAAATATTTTATTACTATGTCAATTGGCATGGATTTTCGAATTGAAGTTGTTATGCTCGATTTTGAATTTGTGATTTATGTTAAATTTCGATGAAGTAATTTTCCGAGGTGATTTCCGGAATTAAATATATTTCTATTAATTGATTTGAGATTTTGGAAAGATTTTCGAAATGGGATTTCGATGAAGTTATTTTCTTATTTATTTTGGTTATGTTTCTAAATTATACTTGTTTATTAAGTCTCGCATATTGGTTTATGATTTCGAGAATGTTTTGGCGTGCGGGGTCACGTCATTGATATGTATATTTTTATATGTGAGATTTGGGGAAGCTTTATGGATTTACTGGTTTTCGAATGCTTTTCCTTCTCCATACTCGGGTTACTTTATTTCTTGTTCTCCTCCTCACGTGAGTTGCAGTCGAGGCTCCTCCTCACTTACTTTGTGTCTGTGGGTCGAAGTCGAGAATAGGGCCTGGGAGGCCCAACCCGAGCCTGGGAGGCTCCTTTGCAGTATGGTGATGTTCGTCTTCCCCATTCTATTTGTTTATTTAACCAGCGGGGCTGGATTTTTTTTTTCTATACTTTGTGTTTTCGAAGTTAAGAAATAAGTTTTGTAACCTTTGCATGCATCGGGAATTTTATTTATTTTCAAACCCAAATTGTGGGAAAGTATAAATTCTTTCCTTATTTTCTTTGTTACAATTACTTATTTTTGTCCACTCACACTAACGTTTTTATGTACTTTCCATTTCCCCCTGGGCCCTTCGGTTTCAAATGCCCAGTGTGCAGGTTAGATTAGTCGAGGTCGGGCGTACATGGAGTTGAGGCATAGTTGTCACTGCATCCGCATTGTAGGATTTATCGATCCTTTACCTTCTTTACTTTTTTTTCTATTACACATTCTGTTTTAGAATTGCTCTGATAACTGTGGAATTAATGTTGTTAAGTTGAGATTTGTATAATGTAAGTTGGGAGATGTTGAGATTTGGGGAGCAGGATAGCTCCAGGAGAATAAGGATGGATTGCTTAGAAGTGTAAATGTATTTCTACAGGTTTTGGGTAGTCCATTTTTAGGAGAAGTTCTGCCAAATTTTTGGTGGAATTTCTTCTAAGGTGGCCCCCGCAGGCCCACCTCGAATTTCAGGGTGAAATTCGGGGCGGGTCTTATCATTTAATTTCATCTTTCTCATATCTGCTTTTCATCTCCCAATAATCCTTTTTTGTCTCTAGTTTTTGTTCTTCTACGTGGAGCAAACAAATTTTTTGACATTCCATTATGCAAGTTGAGGTATAGATCAAAATATGTATTAGGTTAATTTTGAAATTTTAGATATTAGAAGTTTTGTTGCTTGTTTTTTGTGATTATGTTGATTACTCTAAAAACTTGTTAATTCATAACTTTTCATAGTCGAATTAATCTTAGTATCGTCAACAAAAAAATCTCGGACCAGCCCTGGGCACAAAAAAAAAAAAAAAAAAAAAATCGCCCTAGGCATCAAGAACCTTAGGACTGACCTTGTGTCAAGGTCAGAGATCCGAATCTCACTGACTTGTGCAGTGGGGTGGTGTGAGGATAAAAATCGTCTTTTCGTATATACAAATGAAAATGTAAGGAAGGCTACCAAACTCCTCACAAAAAAAATTTATTTTTAAAGAAAGTATGTAACTCAGTCACGCAGGGTTGAATTCCCACTCCTTATAAAATAAATAAATTCAGTATTGCGTTTCTTCTATTTTTAGAGAATGAGCATAATCCAGTGTGGATAACCCCCAGGGTCTCTCTCTCTCTCCCTCTCCCTCTCCCTCGTAAGCCAATCCATCCAATCTGCAATTAATACTATCAAATGGGACGAGTCGCTAAATTTGGATCATACTGCAAGATACTAGATCAAATAGTCAACAGCCTTTGAGTTTCAATTCAAACTTCAATTAATTTCCCGTTAATTTAGTAGAAAGAGAGTTCATTCCAACTAAAAAAAATGTAGAAAGAGAGTAATGAATATCGTCCAAGATGTTGAAACCAGAACTTTGTTACTTTGTCTTTTAATCCTTCAGGTATAGAACAATTATACATGTATGTGGACTACATAAGCCCAATTTTCCAAGGCCTCGTACTTCAAAAGAAGAAGTACAAAGAATTCTACTGCCTAAGTGAATGCTTTATTATTGGGAATCCTAGTTTGTTTTGTCTTATGCAAATGTTCAGTTTGGGTTTATGTTATTAGTTTGGGGCAACAACAATTTGATGGATTGAATTCAAACGAGTTGTAACTCATGAACTGATAAGTTACTTAAAGAACGTAAGGAGACCAACCAGATCGATCTGAAGAAGATAATCTGTAAAAATGGTAGTTTGGTGTGAAAATATTGAAACAGAGGTCCAAATATTAAATTTAGGGATTTGATCAATAAGGAAAAAAAAAATGAAGAGAAAAAAATAGGGAGAATGCATAATGGCTATCTGATTATACCAAGGTTTTCTTACAAGGAATTGGGAATAATTCAAGCATAACATTAAAATTCATGGATTGACTGCGTAAGATTAAATACTGAAATCAGTTGATATTCCAAGTCCTTTTACAAGTTTCAAATTCATCGAACGTACGTGGATACACACTTTCAGCAAGGTATTATTCAGCATCAAAGTTGCTTGAATAATTTGACACATGATACATGCTTAATTACTGATTACATGACAATACCAAACTTATATATGGCTTACAACAACAAAGAGAATACAAAAACATGAAGACACCAGCAAACCCAACAATACTGGCCGTCATCTTCACCACCGCTACAAACAGCTCCAAAGGCAGCCACATGGAGAGCACTTGAACCAAAAGAGAAACAACGTACCCAGTCTAGAAAGCCACAAATGCTCCATATAAACCACCTTTGGTGCATTTTATTCTTTAATTTTCCTTTCCAATCAAGTCTTCCTTTGCCAACGAGCCACTCTCAATGCAATTGCTAATGCTGCCCTCTCCTTTATGTTATCAAAGAATCGAAAATAGGCATACCTCCATGATTTCTTCATAACCAATGTGCCACAAACACTCCAGAAGCCTATGATGAAGCCGAGGACAGCGCTAACATAGATACCAAACTTCCCATTCTCATCAGTATCATCATCATTATGATCACCATCATCAAGGTCAGCTGGTGCGAGTGCGCCATCTCCCGGGCAGACAGTTGAAAGAGGAACCCCACACAAGGATGGATTGTGTTCGTAAATGGATGAATCATTGAGTGTTTGAAGTTGGTTGCCTGAAGGAATTCTTCCAGACAAGTTGTTGAAAGACAAGTTCAAGTGAGCCAAAGAGGTCAATGAAGAGAAACTTTGAGGAATCTGCCCCGAGAGGTGATTGTGTGAGAGATCAAGAGTTTCCAGCCACCGCAAGTTTCCAATCTTTGAGGGAATGTTTCCAGTTAGTTGATTTCTTGACAAATTCAACGTTCCCAAGAGTCTGAGGCTGCTTATTTCTTCAGGGATTACACCTTCTAAGTTATTTGATGAGAAATCAATGCTATTCACCAAATTCAGAGTCCTGTCCTAAGAAGCACGGAAACGGGTACGAGTTTCCGGATACGATAATATCGGAAACGTGGAAACGGCAAATCTTAAATGTAATAGGAAACGGAAACGTGAAGGAAACGCCAATTAAATATATATATATAATTATATATAATATATAATTAGAAAAAAAAATATGAAACATAAATAAATTAGAAATTACTAGTTTATGACAATCAAACATTATCAATCCAAAGGTTGAAATAAAAGGTTAACACCACTAATAACAAGTCAACAACCATCAACTTCATTCAACTTGGACAACATCCTCAAGGTCTTCATCTTCAAACAAAACCCCCTCTAATTGTGGTTCATCAAGTGAAAGGTTAGCAATCTCAAGCCTTCCAACATTAGTCTCTTCCAAAGAATCAAACTCATCACCTCCAACATCCCACATTTGAGTTGCACTCTCATTATAACTTGGGCTTCTTCTAGCTAAAATGCGAAGATTGGTATGCACAAACACCAAATCTTCCGCTCTTTGTGGTGTTATCTTGTTCCTCCTCACAGAGTGAATGAAATTGTAAGTACTCCAATTTCTTTCACAACATGAAGAAGAACAAGGTTGACCTAGAACCTTGAAGGCTATGGCTTGGAGAGATGGTGCCGAAGCTCCATGGACAGCCCACCATGTTATAGGCTGCATAATAAACCTATCCTTCATAGCATCTCCACTTCCAAACTCTTGCATGCACATAGAAAAATTGGCAAATTCTATGTTAACTTTCCTTCGATCATCTTCATTGGCAAAGTATCTAAGGATACAATTTTTCCTCTCCCTTGTAATCTCTAAATCTTTGTGGGGAGCAACACGATTAGTATCTTCACTAAGCCATTCCGAACTATAATACCTAGATAACATAAGAATAAGTTTAATTCACATTATAATTTATGAAAGACTAATCAAACAAGCAAAAGAGAAACAAATGTTATCCTTACTTCGGATTCAATGAATGTGCCAAGCAATTGAGAGAAGTATTGCTCTTGGACCAACGAGCCATTAGAACCTTATACACCGCATCCCAAAATGGAGACTCTTGATGAGGTTGCTTCCTTTCTTTCCTATAGATAGCTTTCTTCACTTGCTCAATCATACTATCCCACCATTCATACACCAAATGAAGAGAAGGTCTATCAGTGTCTGCTCTCCTGATCATCTCATAGATAGGCTCAGTAAAAGAAATGATGTAATCAATGTCATCCCACTACTAGCACTGGCGTTAACAGACCCGGCACTAGAACTAATAGGAGGTGTTCCTCCGCTGCTCATAGTTCCTGAAAAATACACACTTCAATTACTATATTCTAATCCCCATTCTCAACGTTACACCAATATGTAAAGAACCCAATATTTAGACTTGTAGACCCAATTAGCAGATAAGCTCAGCCAAAACAATAAAGCAATATAACTAATATTGCTTCTAATCCCCATTCTCAACGTTACACCAATAAGAAATTAAGAACTATGTAGCCCATAGTTGCTGCTATACAGTGTAACGTTATCAGAACTAGCCCATAGCTCATAGTATACACACATCGCATAACAATATCCATAGTATACACACATCGCATAACAATATCAGAACAAGCTCCACAGCTCCAAGCTCCAAATTGAAGAAATTGAAGAACAAATATGAGAAGAAGAGCAGAACAAACATACCTGAAGCAGTCTTGAGCAGAAAAGATTCCGAGCAGAGGAACGACCGAACAGGAAGGGTAACGGGCGAGCAGAAGAGAAACGAAGAGGGCGAAACGATCAGAAGAGAAGCTTCGTCCAACCGAACTGGGCGAAACGATCTCGATCTGAAGACTAGCTGAGTTTTGAGGTCGCGTCTATCTCGATCTGAAGAGGTTTGAGGGTCTGAGGTCGCGTCTGAGGTTAGGTCTTTTGATTGTTTTTTTTTTTTTTTTTTCAATTTTTGCAGAGTAAAAAGTCAGTATTACCCCCACGTTTCCTATTTATTTACTTGCTGGCGTTTCCGCATTGGATACGTACGTTTCCAAACCGTTTCCTAACCCGGATAAGCGTTTCCGGGCGTTTCCAACCCGTTTCCGGTTCCGAAACGGGAAACGAGGCCATTTTGGCGTTTCCATGCATCATAGGTCCTGTCATATTCGAGTTCTTGTCCCTTCAATGTCAAGCTGGCCGTCTCAAAATAAGCGCCCAAAAAAGAGAATTAATCACCGTCATTACGATGGGCGAAAGCAGTCAAATTTTACAAACACTTGGGAATGGTCCCAGAAAAGTTGTTGTGGCCAAGGTCTATGATATGAAGAGATCGAAGAGAGCACAATCGACTGGGGATCAGATATGTCCGCTTAAAGAGTTGGATCGCAATCGTAGCATATACAATTCATATGGTACATTTGATCTTGTCTGTAAAGGTATGCTTCCAGTAAATCTATTGCCTCCAAGATCAATTCTGTTCAACTGGCTGCAGTTTTGGAATAGAGAAGAAGGAATTTGACCCCCGAAATTGTTTTTGCTCAGATTCAATATTCTTAGTGAGCTCGGAACACCCATTGAACTGGAGAAATTGCCAGACAAATTGTTGTCTGAGACATCTACAACCATTATATATCGCCAAAGACTCCATGCTCGAGGAAATTCTCCAGACAAGTGATTGCTTCTTAAAATAAAGATATATAGACTTGGCATGTTGCACAAAGAGGGTGGTAGACTACCATTCAGATGATTGTCAGATAGATACAATTCCTGCAATTTAGGCAACAGTTGATCAAAATTTGAGGGAATCGGCCCGGAAAATAAATTGCTTTGAAGATCGAGATATTTGGCAGCATCACTAGACCAATGTGGGAGAGGGCCCTCAAATTGATTATGACTCAAATCTATGTACCTCAAAGACGGGGAGTTCATGTGAAATGGAAGCTTTCCACGAATTTGGTTGTTAGATAAATCCAAATATCTGAGCTGGAAAGATATCTTCAAGAACCATTCCTCTGGTATGAAATCTGAGATTGAAGTATTACGAAGCTCCAGATCCGTTAATTCAGTTTGAGACTGAAGCCATACCCAACTTGCTAAAGCGTGACTTTAGCTTGGCTGGTTTGCGAGGGCGTTACCCTTGCTTGGCTGGTTCCGTAACCGTTGTGGTTGCGGTACTACAGTCAGCTCCTGAGGAGACTAGGACTAGAGTGTGATCACCGGTAAGAGAAAGAGAGGGGTTCTCCGGAAAGACTTGAGTAGTCGTAGAGATTCTTGATGAATTATGTGTCTGTCTTGTTACTTCGTCGTAGTCTCTATATATAGGCTTCCAGGCCATAGTGGTTGGCCTTAAACAAATCATGATGGAGCACTTAATGAGATTATGGAGCACTTAATAGGATTATGGAGCACTTATTATTTTGGGTTCAAACAGTATATGCCTATATGCCCCCTCTTGGCTTTGCTTTGACTTTCTGTAGAGCTTTGACTTCATCCTTAAAAGGAGGACCAGTCAACTGTGAATCTCTTTATCTCAGTCAATTTCATACATATACACACATGGAGTGCATGAAGCAAGAAATGGAGTGCCCACAACAATTGAGCCACATATAATGTTAGACGCATCGGCGGGAACTTTCTCGCCTTCAGTAGCAGGCTGTCGATTTCCTCCTTGCTCGGTTGTCATCTCGGTCGATGGCGGATTGATAGAAAATCTTTGGATTACTGAGCGTGCCAAAATGTTTGGCTCCAGTTTTGTTGCAGCTGGTCAACAGTCCCTTTTCTTGCGCGGGTGTGCCAGCACCGTTCGGGTACGGTCGTTGGGGGTGTCCCTTGACCTGACTTCTTTCGAGCGATTGAGGACGAGGAGAGCACCAACCTCGTCGCAGGATTCTTTGTGCCTCGTGGTGAGGACTTTTGCTCAGCTTCTTCAAAATCACACAATCGATACTCGACGTAGTAGATCGAGCAGAGCGAAAATCACTGGGAAGTGGGGAAAACTTGCTAAAGCGTGACTTTAGCTTGGCTGGTTTGCGAGGGCGTTACCCTTGCTTGGCTGGTTCCGTAACCGTTGTGGTCGCGGTGCTACAGTCGGCTCCCGAGGAGACTAGGACTGAAGCACGTTGACAGAGGGGTATGGTGGCACTGACAGTCGGCTCCTGAGGATTCTGGGACTGGAGTGTGGTCACCGGTAAGAGAAGGAGAGGGGTTGCTCTGGGAAGACTTGAGTAGTCGTAGAGATTAGTTGATGAATTGTGTGTGTTACTTCGTCGTAGCCTCTATATATAGGCTACCAAGCCATAGTGGTTGGCTTTAAACAAATCATGATGGGTTAAGCACTTAAGCACTAATGGAATCATGGTGGTTTAAACACTTAAACACTAATGGAATCATGGTGGTTTAAACACTTAAGCACTAATGGAATCATGATAGGTTTTCCCTATTGGCCACTAATGGAATCATGATAGGTTTTCCCTATTGGCCACCATGAAATGTAGCTGAATGCTTCCCCACGTGCATGCCATATTCCTTAATTGAATGGAGTATGAATATTCGCATGGGCGTGCCTTTTCTTGCATCTTGCATAATCTTCCATAATTCTGCGGGTAGGCTTTATTTAGCCTCTAAATAATATATTTCGAATTTGTCGACAATATATAGCTTGAGCCACTGATATTGGCTCAATTTCTCCAAGACACGCATTGTCAGGTCAAAATGGTCATTTTGGGTTCAAACAGGGCGTTTTGCTCTGCTTTGGTTTGTAGTGATTGAATTGTGTTCTGGTGCTGCAGTTTGAGGAGTTTCAAGCAGGTTTTTGTGGATTTTGGGAGGTGGGTTTGGTTTGGAATTTTGATTGGACGTGATTTTAGGTGGTGGATGTTGAGGAATTGGACACAGAGTACTTTGTTTTTGATGGAGAGGGACGGATCTGAACCGAAGACGAGAATGCGATCGCTGGTGGGATAAACGGAGGAGCCGCGACGGTCGAAGAGATCGGTGACAAAGCAGCTGACGTCACAGTCTGAATCGGAGGTGGGTCTTTGGGGCTGCCCATCGGAGATAAGAGAGAGAAGAAGAAGATGATCTAAGGAAGAAGAAGAAATGAGTTTTTTTTTTTTGTCCTTCAAATTTTTTTAGTCTTGAAATGACTATTTTAGCCCTTGAAGTGGGTCCGATCGTCAGAGTTAACGTCCAATTTGGACGGAATCTGAGAAATTGGACACGGTTGATTGAAATTGGAAAGGTTGGGGGGTAAAAATTCAAAATTGAGAATAGAGGATGTCACCCCCCAAACCTCAAGGGGGTAAATTGAAATTAATCCTTTTTTTTTTTTTTGTCTTGATTAGGAGATTGTTAATATGTTGCTAAATCTATTTGTTCTTATAAGTTGTCTTTTGTTCACCTCGAATGAAATGTGAGATAAACTATACTTTTTTTTTTTGACTTTGTCAAGGGGAACCCAAAGGCTTCCTAGGCCCAAGATAAACCCCTTCGGCGCATGTGAAATGCTCCAACTATGCATTGCAGCACAGTGTCTGGCCACTTTGACAGCTTCGGGGTTCGAACCTAGGTTGGGGAGCACACCCAACTAGGCAAGAACCACTAGGTCACTTGCAGTGGTTAGATAAACTATACTTATTATTGGTAAATGATGTGTTAACTAATAGTTGTTGGGCGATAAAAATTGTAGTTTCTCGATCCAAAAACAAAATAAATTGGTGAGTCGTGCCGTGTTACTTGTTAATAAAATCAATATTGTGAAGGTCAAAGATCCAAATCTCATTGACTTGTGCGGTTGTAGTTGTGCGTGGGGTGGTGTGAGAATAAAAATTCTCGTTTCGTATATTCAAATGAAAATGTAAGGCAGGGTACCAAACTCCTCACAAAAAATCTTTTATTTTAAATAAAGTATGGAACTCACTCACGCTGGGATGAATTTTCACTCCTTATAAAAGAAAAAGAAAAAAATAATTCAGTATTGCAGTTCTTCTATTTTTAGACTATTTTCAGAGAATGAGCATAAACCAGTGTGCATAAGCCGCCCCCCACCCTCTCTCTCCCACTCTCCCTGCATGGGTTGTAAGCCAACCCAATCTGCAATACTATCGAATGGGACGATTTGCTAAATTTGGATCATACGGCAAGATGCCACCATCAAATTATAGTCAATAGCCCTTGAGTTTAAATTCATACTCCAATTAATTTCCCTTTAATCTAGCGATTAGAAAGAGAGTAATGAATAGGGGAAATGATCATTTACCCAATTTCAGCATGAACATTGCCCACTTGCTCCACCAACAGTTTTTTAACCTCATTTACCCAAAACACTCTAAGGGATTATTTCCCTATTACCCAATTAATTTTTTTTTATTCTTTTTATTTATTTTTAGGACTTTTTTGCCCTCTCCTTCTTTCTCACTTAGAGGGAGAAATCATCCTCCACCTTGCAAGACTTCGGTGACCAGTGGCAGGCCGCCGACTCCGGTGACCGGACTCCGGTGACTAGTGGCCGGCCTCGGACTCCGGTGACCGGAATCCGGCGACCGGTCCCTAATAATACCCAGTAACCATATTATTGCCCCCTAGTAATCATATTATTGCCTCCCAAAAATCATATTATTGCCTCCAATAATCATGTTATTGCCGTCCAGGGGAATTGTATGAACTCCCAAAACCAAAATGAATACACTACAAGCACAATTTGATCAATTTATAATCATATTATTGGCTCCCAATAATCATATTACTGCCTCCCAATAATCATATTAATGCCCCCAATAATCATATTACTGCATCCCAATAATCATATTATTGCCCCCAATAATCATATTATTGCCCTCTAATAATCAAATTATTGCCCTCAAGTGAATTGCATAAACTCCCAAAACCAAAATGAATACACTACAGACACAATTGATCAATTTATATGTTCAATTGTACAAGTTCACTTTTTTTTTTTTTTTTTTCTTCCCCATTCTCGGAACTCAACTCAAAGTATACCAAAAAAAAAAAAAATTGCTCTGGGCACCCAGAAATTGCTCTGGGCACCAGATCAGATTGGCCGGCGATGAAGACTCCGGCGATCGCTCTGGCCCAAAACCACAGAGCCGCTTCACGTGAAAACTTGCTTCGCTTCACAAATCTCTGATTCACAAGCCGCCTGAGAAGAAAACCCAATTCCCAAAAAACCCAAACTCCAAATTTCACCAATGGCGGAAGTCACCTACCTCCAAATCCACGACCTTGAAGAAAACCCAGCCTTCGAATCCCTCCCTTACTCGTCCTCCAACGACTTCGACATCTACATCTCCTCTGATCCCGATTTCCCGCCGGCCCAGTTCGTCACCGTCCACGAAGAAGACGACAAAGAGGATGAGAATGGGGTAGGGTGGAGCCGTTTGAGAGCTGCGTGAGGCTCGTTGGGTTTGGATCCGAGTCTG
Organism: Rosa rugosa; assembly: GCF_958449725.1. Classification (NCBI taxonomy): domain Eukaryota; kingdom Viridiplantae; phylum Streptophyta; class Magnoliopsida; order Rosales; family Rosaceae; genus Rosa; species Rosa rugosa. The sequence continues at coordinate 57,944,520 of NC_084821.1, read as the reverse complement.
ATGAGGATGAGAATGGGGTTATTGGGCTTGATTTGCATTCGGAGGAGGAGTATGGTGAGGACCATATTCATGGTGATTACGATGACGAAACGGGGGTTCCTTTGTGCTGGGATTCGCTTCGATTGGAGATTGTGGGTTTTGGATTTCAGTTACAGAGGGGTGACCGGCGAGGTGTTCTGATTCTGGGGGGGGGGGAGAGAGAGAGAGAGAGAGAGAGAGAGAGAGAGACTGGGAGGAGAGAGATCGATCTGTTAGTTTTAGTTTAATTGACAGGGTAAAATTGTCCTTAAATGTTAAATTGGGTAAATGAGATTAAAAAACTCTTAGTGGAGTAAGTGGGCAATGTTCATGCTGAAATTGGGTAAGTGGTCGCGGCCCCTAATGAATATTGTCCAAGATGTTGAAACCAGAGCTTTGTTATTTTGTCTTTTAATTTTTCAGGTAAAGCATAATCATACATGCACTACCTAAGTGAATGCTTTATTCCTGGGAATCTTGGTTTGTTTTGTCTCATGCCAATAGTCAGCTTGAGTTTATGTTATTAGTTTGGGCCAACAACTTGATGGAATTGAATTCAAACGAGTTGTATTCAAACTCATGAACTGATAAGTTACTTAAAGAACCAAGGTTACCAACCAAATCGATCTTAAGAAAATAATAAGGCGTAAAATGGTAGTTTGCTTGAAAATATTGAAAAGGATGTCCAGATATTAAATTTAGAGGTTTGAATAAGGAAAAAAAATGAAGAGAAGAAAAATAGGGGGAACAAAAGATAAAGAACATTGAAACAGCTTTTTGTCAATGAGGGGAAAAATGCATAACTAAGTACGTAGCTCAGTAAACACTTTGCGGAAAAGAAAAAAAAACATCTTTGGAAATGTCACTTTTGAGTAATGCTAGGTAAATCATATTTTTGGGTATTACATGCATCTCACATTATGTACCAGTCGATGTAGCACAAAATCTAATATATCGGATGATTTCATTAAATGATGTAGCTATGTCACATCAGCTGTCACACAAAGTGTGAGGTAGGTGGTACCCAAAAAAATAGTTCACTTAGCATTATTTATCACTTTTTAGTCACTCAAAGTGACTATGTAAGTGGATATACTGACATTTATGGACAGAATGCAAGTCCTCATGAGACTTCCAAGTCCACTCAAACTCATGCAAGTATTTCCTCAACTTTGTTTGCAGAGCAACAAGTGTTAGGCTTGAATAAGCTTATTTGATCCATTTAGACCTACAAAACTACTGTGGTATTTGCATATGGCATTGACAATTTAGGCATTGTCTGCAATGAGCCAAAATATTTGTACACCAAGAGACGCCGTGAGGTCAGTCGTGAAATTGACCCTAAACCATATGACAGAGAAGATGAAACTGTGATTGATCAAGTTATCACATGAGCTTTTAAGAGAGAAGGAGATAGGCATGTGCATCGAAGAGATAATGTTGGAAGACTTGGAAATCTTCTGGGTCGTTGAAGTCTTCAGAAATCATAAAGCAGACCCACCATAAGAATAAGAAGAAAGGGTCAGATGTATCAAAACAGGGCGAATTTCGAACCCGCGTTGTTGCCAATGAAGTAGATCAGCCGGGCTTTGCTATCGTCAATCACAATCACAGACAAGCAGGTAATCCAACAATCAAGTTGCTATTCAACGAGGCAGATAGTAGTGGCGGTGCCGTGATTAGCGATGGCAGCAAGGTACAACCTAATGCATCGAACGTGGACACACACTTTCAGCAAGGTATTATTCAGCATCGATCAAAGTTGCTTGAATCATTTGATACATGATACATGCATGCTTAATTATTAATTACATGACAATACCAAACTTACATATGGCTCACAACAATAAAGAGAATCCAAAATCTGAAGACACCAGCAAACCCAAGAACAATACTGTCTGTCATCTTCACCACCGCCACAAACAGCACCGAGGTCAGTCACATGGAGAGCACCTGAACCAAAAGAGAAACAACGTACTCCATCAAGAAAGCCACAAATGCCCCATATTGACCACCTTCAGTGCATTGTTCAATCAAGTCTTCCTTTGCCAACGAGCCACTCTCAATGTAATTGCCAATGCTACCCAGTCTTGTATATTATCAAAGAATTGAAAATAAGCATACCTCCATGATTTCTTCATAAGCAATGTGCCGAAAACACTCCAAAAGCCTATAATGAAGCCGAGTATAGCACTAACATAGATACCAAACTTCCCAATCAGATCATTATTTCCATCATTATGATCAATATTGTCATCATTATAATCATTATCGTCATAATTATGATCATTATTGTCATCATTATGATCGTCATCGTCAGGGTTTGTTGGTGCGAGTGCGCCATCTCCCGGGCAGACAGTTGAAAGAGGGACCCCACACAAGGATGGATTGCCTTCGTAAATGTATGAATCATTGAGTGTTTGAAGTTGGTTGCCTGAAGGAATTCTTCCGGACAAGTTGTTGAAAGACAAGTTCAAGTGAGACAGAGAGGTTAATAAAGAGAAACTTTGAGGAATCTGCCCGGAGAGGTGATTATGTGAGAGATCAAGAGTTCCCAACCATCGCAAGTTTCCAATCATTGAAGGAATGTTTCCACTTAGTTGATTTCTTGACAAGTTCAACGTGCCCAATCCACGTTTTTGGATTGCCAAACTTGACAGGTTGCACATAGAGGGTGGTATACTACCATTCAGATGATTGTCAGATAGATATAATTCATGCAAGTTAGGCAACAATTGATCATAATTTGAGGGAATTGGCCCGGAAAATAAATTGCTTCGAAGAACAAGATAGGCGACAGCATCACTAGACCATTGTGGCAGAGGTCCCTCAATTTGATTGTGACTCAAATTTATATACTCTAAAGATGGGGAGTTCATGTGAAATGGAAGCTTTCCACAGATTTGGTTGAAAGATAAATCCAACGATGTGAGTTGGAAAGATATCTTCAAGAACCATTCTTCTGGTATGAAATCTGAGATTGAAGTATTACTAAGCTTGAGATGCGTTAATTCAGTTTGAGACTGAAGCCATACCCCAAAGGAAGGACCTACTCTGCAGTCGGCAATGTCTACTGAATTAAGTTGGAAAGGAGGAACCCACTCATGAGCCATGTTAAAAATGAGGGAGCTAGGTCGGTCTCTACGTGTGCTGACTGCAAAAGACTCCAACTTTGTGAGAGATCGGAAATGGGCTTCAGTTAGAATGCCTTCCAACGAATTCCAATATAGATCTAGGTGAACTAGGTGAGAGAGTTGTCCCAAACTTTCAGGAATGGACTCGATATGATTACCAGAGATGTCTAGTGTCTCCAAAGATGACAAATTACCAATAGATTGTGGAATTGGACCAGAAAATTGGTTTGAACTGAGGTTGAGTTCCTTCAGATTTTCTAGCATTCCTAAGGCGGAAGGCAGTTCACCTTCCATCATATTGTAGGACAAAGAAAGTGACTCTAATCTATAATTTGTACAGTTTGAGAAACCATTCAAAACCTCTTCCAAACCACCATTGAACGAGTTCCGCGAAAGATCTAATATCCTTAGGCTGCACAACGTACCAAAGACTTTGGGAATTTGACCTTGGAGAAGATTATTACTTAAACTAAGGTCTTCCAAAGACTTGAGGTTTGCAAATTCAACAGGGAAGGGACTGAACCAATTGTCAGATGCATCAAGTTTTTTGAGGTTGGTAAGAGTAAACAACCAGCTGGGAAATGAAGAAATAATATAATTCTCGGATATATCAAGAACCAATAGGGATGTGAAGTTCACTGACAGAAGCTGGGAGTGCGGAAGGTTTAGAATTTGGCAATCAGACAAATGCAACTCTAAGAGTGAAGGAAGCATGTTGACATCATGTAGCCAACTTACTCCTATGGTGCTAAGGTCCACACCTCCAAGATTGAGGTACTTCAGGGAAGAGAGATGGGAAAGCCAATTCAAATTGGAATAATAAGGATCAACACCCGAATAATGATCAAGGTCAAGATAGTTCAGGTTTGAGAGGTTACCAAGAGCTGGGGGAATCTCTCCCACAAATGAAGTGTAGGAGAGATTAAGATACTTCAAGCTTGTAAGCTTCCCAAAGAAATTAGGAATTCGAAGTCCTTGAAAATCGTTTCCGCTTAGGTCAAGGTAATATAAGTTCTTAAAGCTAAGAAAAGAAGGATTTATCTTACCCCCCAAAGAAGTCTCCCAGTCGAATTGTTGAATCTCTTGATCATAATTCGGGTTCCGGAGGTCCATCTTTGCAACGCGACCTGTACGGTTGTTGCATGAAATCCCTTTCCATTGACAGCAATCCTGACCCATCCAAGAAGAAAGCCGACCGGAAGGATCAGTAACATCTCCTTTGAAGCTGAGCAGCGCTCGTCTCTCTTCCTCGATGCATGATGATGATCTCACAGCACTAGGAAGTCCATCTCCCAAACACAGTTTAGTAGACTGCAGATATGAAGATGCCAGAAAAAGAAAGAGCAAGTAGTGAGCAACATTGTTAATGAGGAAGCGATAGCTGGTAGGCTTGAATTGGTTTGCACAGAAAATATCCATGATTATAGTCATTATACAAACTTTTCTATGAACTTGTGGAAATGTATAGAAATCTAAAACCCAGTAACATTAAATACCGAAAGTCTGAAATGAATGGTGTTCAGGTGTTCCAAAGTCATCAAACGACCCCGTTCTACAAGTTTCCAAGTCCACTCAAAGTCTTTTAGGTCTTTCTGAGATTTTGTTTGCCAAAGCACTAAGGACTTCAATGATTCGACCAAACTAATAGTAGTTTGAAGGTGGAACCGCTGAGATATTTTTTGGGAAAAAATTGTGTGTTTATTTACTACTTACAAGAGCATCAAAAGTTCAATGGATTTTCATCGATTCACTTACTTTCTTTGTTCCGACTGTATTAATAAACGCAAATGAGCTCATCAAACGGATTCGTAGAAAAATTCCAAAGACAAAAAGCTAAAGGAAAAGTGAACAAGCTTTTGTCATTGATTTTAGGTTTCGGTGGTCAATCTTGGTGTAAAAGTGAAACTGGTCTTTTGAATAGAGGGAATTTGATTAGACAATTAATGTATGATTAGGTAATGTCATGTTCTGTGTATATGTATGATTAGGCAAACTACCAAGCTCCTGTAAAAAGTGCAATAAAATTTTTGGAGAACTCTCCCAACGAGTAACTTGTTTGTTTCTTTTATTTTGGTAAAAATTTGTTTATTTCACTGTTGACTGCAAAAGACTCCAACTTTGTGAGAGATTGGAAATGCGCTTCAGTTATATTGCCTTCCCAGAATTTTGAAATAGATCTAGGTGAACTAGCTGAGAAAGTTGTCCCAAACTTTCAGGAATGGACTCAGTCAAATTATTACCAGAGATGTCTAGTGTTTCCAAGGATGATAAATTATCGATAGATTGTGGAATTGAACCAGAAAATTGGTTTCCACTGAGGTCAAGTTCCTTCAGAGGTAGTTCACCTTCCACCATATTGTGAGAAAAATCATGTGACTCTAATCTATAAGTTGTACAGTTTGATTGGGCAATGTAAGGTAATGTCATGTTCTGTGTATATGTATGATTAGGCAAACTACCAAACTCCAGTAAAAAGTGCAATAAACTTTGAAAACTCTCCCAACGAGAAACTTGTTTTTTCCTTTTATTTTGGTTAAAATTTGTTCTTTTCACTAGAATAGCACTGAAACAAGCCATAAATCTAAGCCAGGATAAGGGTGATTATGCCATCAACAGAAAAAGAAAAAAGAAAAAGAAGCTTTTTTAAGGGTGAATATCGTCATAGAAGGAAGAAGCAGAGGACAGTGAGCAAACTTTCATAAAACCATAGCATGGGACTCATCAGTCTGACACTCACAAAGCACATGCGGAGACTCAATACAGGAGAACGAAATACCTCATGTTATCGAATCGGTCAACACTTGCACCTTATACGCAGAGCATAAAGAATGGCTGATTGGGGAATTTATAAACCATGATGGCAGATGGCAATACTTTTGCCATAGACCTCCTTCGTGGCCTCATCACTTCTTCATTCTAGCTAGGGACCTACTGCTGCTGTTCCTGTGTGGATTCAGCTGCTTATGCTTTCCCTCCAGTAGAATCAGATTTTGCTTGTGAAGCTGCCATTGCTACAACATAAACAGGAGATGGGTGGTCAAATCTGCAGGTTACACCATACTTGCATGTGCCGGTTTTAAGGTAATACACACAGATAACGGCACCCAGCAAAAAGTTCCAGCCATGTTAAATGGTTTTACATCTGTAGGATAGATAATGCCTGGATGGAATATAAAATGAGATTTCAACAGAAAGAATAGATATGGTAAAATGCAACAGAAAATGCAGTCACTTCTCACTGGAAAAAAAGGTCTTTAACATTTCAATTTTTCCAATCACTACTGCAAACAGTATATTCATAGTTATCATTGCTTCACAAGATAAATTGCAATCTGAAACTACTAATGCAAAGACTTAGCATAATTCAATCATTCTTATGAAGAATAGCCATATGCTTTTCAAGCTTTTCGAAGATAATGGTACCCTGCTTAAAACAAGGACAGGTGAACCCTATTGATAAAAAGACTTGGGATAGTCCCAACAGAGAATAGCTCCACCATCCATACCTCCCTCCTAGGTAGTCCAGCAAGCGTTAGCTTCACATTTTCTTGTTGAGATGGCTTTGTTGTTGACAACGCCACTGCTGACCTATCAATCGGGTGATGGAATCTGCATTGTGCACCATACTTACATTCCCCAATCTTCATATAATACTACAACATGAAAAAACCACAATACATAAACTTGAGAGCAATCGTCATTAAGTTCTCAATGATTCAGAAATATGAACAAGTAGTCAAACAGAACCATTTCTAGCCAAATGTCTACCATCAGAGTAACAAATGTGGATAGATAAAGCAACACTTCATGTGCTGACAGTTTCATGAATAATATGATGAGAACTAAAAAGTGTTGCAACTGTTTAAACATGTTGAAACTCAAATTCAGTATACTCTCTTAGGATCACTTTCATAGTAAATCATATAAAACAACTCAGATCTGGAAGGCCAATCATATACAACTGGAATCAAATTCATTTAACAAAAGAAGTTGCTTACTTCACACTTAGCCTATCCAAAGCGCTGAGGATGAACCAGTACAGAAGACTCGTACAATCATGTATGTATGTAGATTAACCGTCAGATGGAAGCCCTACTTAACATAGAATAAGCCTATATTTTCCGGCAAATGAATCATAATCATGCAATGCCATGGAATGTAGGCTTAATAAAGAAACTCTAGTAAACTCTTGTTATCACACTAGAGATAGTAATCAAATTGAAGCCCTTTTTACATTATGTAGGCGAAGCAAAGGAATATGCCTACAAAGAAGTTAGACTTTGGGCAAAACAAAAACAAAGACGATTGACTTAATAACTGGCTCGACTCCACAATCATTATCAACAACTAACGAATTGGTAATGGAGCTACGAATCCTCAATGCATTGCCATCGCCTTGACATGACCAATAAGGCAATAACCAACTCATACATGACAAACACATAAAGGTACAAGCAACTTCTCCACTTGCCTACCAGTACAACCCTACAAGCAATCTGGCCAGTTGATCTTTAGCTTCAAGGTAGCTCCACAGCATCTTGAAGATACACGCAGGACCACATCCAAATAACATAAATGCCCTTCAATGAGTTTTGATGCAGAATTGTATTTCAGACAGGCTATCCAAGAGGAATCTCAAAACTCAGACCTAGTGAATATGCATGCAAACCCAAAGCCAAAGAATCTAGGGTGGGTGCATCAAACTTTAGATAATATTCTTATGTTACTTGAGGGATCTACACAACTAGACATTCTAACAGATTTTCAAAATTCAAGACCTAGGGGGCTCTTTGCTCAAGTAATGATCATGAGTGAACATCCATCAATTCACTCAACCAAAAATGTCCTTAAATATGCTTCAGACAGAGCTGTGAATCTAAGCACTTGGGATGACATGATTGGCTATAATATATTTCACCATTTTAGGTTTGAGATCTTTGACTGAAAAATCTTCCTTCATGATAAAGGTAACTATTCCAAATATCTTCAACGTACTTCAAGATGGGATATGATCCCAATGCTAATCATGGTGGACAAAGACTCAAGATACAACTTGTATGGTGTTTTGAAACAAATTAGCCAACAAAATTTTAGACCCAACATTCCTCTTCCAATTCAGCAGTTCATGAGAGACTGATTAACAGTAATCAGTATGTTCCCGTATAACTAGACTTGATGACAGTGGACAAAATATATAAGTTATATCCCTTAATAACCCACAGGGTAAGATGAATGAGTGAATGACCTACAATGGAAAATTAAGAAGAGTACATTGGACTTTTTGGTTTTTTGCAGCCTCACTAGCCACATCACCAGACTTTTTACACAAAATGTAGCAGGTATAGAAACTATAAAACAGATATGGCAGAAAAATCTAAAAGTAAAGAATAAACTATAATTCATACTACATAACTGTAGATATTATAGGAGACTAGAAACATAATCGAATAAGTCTAAAAAAAGTATCTATCCGCACCTTCAAAAAATTAAACAGCTTATAGGATATGATCAATCCATATTCAAAAGCTTAAAGAAATTATACAGAATTATTAAATTATTTTGCTAAAACTACATACAGAATTATTAAATTATTTTGCTAAAACTACTTTGTAGTTATTTATATATAATATGGTAAAAGTCATAAAACTACAAGTATATCGGCGTAAGATATAATAATAAGCAGTCACCTCTTTCCAATATGGGATTCCACCATCAGGAACCCTAATAGGATGGTCAAACTTGCAGCCCCTCACCAAATTTACAGGTTCTTGTTTGCATATAGTGGGCACAATCTTTCTCTCCTGGCTCCTGGCCACTGTGGATAAATAGGCAAGCTTGTATTCTCGAACCTAGGTCGCTTTGCTAAAGGATTCGTCGAACCAAGCTTCCATTTGCCCAATCGGATTATGGGCACCCAAAAAAGCCTGATGGTAGAGTGCTATAGTACGTAGTAGGCAAGTATATACAAGAAAACCAGAGGAAACGTATCTGTTACCATATAGTATATATCTTCAAAAGTAATTTGGGGTAAGAACGTACACATACTAAAAACACAAAGATAGATTCTTTTCCTCCTTCTGTAATCGTATATATTGTGCTAAATGCATATACAAAAGCTACTAGCTCTACATAGTTAATACACATATAAACTCTTGTACGCTGGGCACGCATTTACTAATTAGAGATAACAAACCAAACCTGTTATGCTATGGGAAAAAAATACAAACAGTACCCAACCTATGGCCCACTAGTAACTTTAGTACCTAAGTTTTCAAAACTATCACTTTGGTACCTGAAATTCGGAACCCGACCCAACTTTAGTACCTGAAACACTGTTGGCTGTTACGGTGTTAGCCACCTGGCAAACTTTGAAGGGTATTATGGTCCCTTCACTGTTCATCTTATTCTTCCTCACACTCTCTGTCTTCTTGTTTCTCCCAACTTCGTTTGTGTGGCCGCGGAGGGTTTTGATGAGGTCGCCGGTTTCGAAGTCCAAGAGGTGGAGGGTTTTGTCGTCGGAGACGGAGACCATGAACTGGGAGTCGGCGGAGAAGGCAAAACACGAGAGAGAGAGAGAGAGAGAGAGCTGGGAGCTCTGACCCAGGCACCACCGCGACCTGAGAAGGAAACCCGACCAGGGGGACGCCTTCCGGCCACCCCACGACGGCGCGCGGCCACCAGCAGCTTCATCTCGGTGTCGTCTACGTCCCTGTGGTCCCAGATTATACATGCAGCGACTGGGAACGGAGAATTGAAGATCCAAAGCTTGAAGAACCTCCGGCGAGTTTCAACAAATTCTGGCGACTCCGGCCACCGTTTGGGGTGTATTTGGTATGGAAATTCATCCCCTCGTCATGCTCTACATGTTTATGTAATTAGTTTTCAATTGGATCATGTTTTGACAACTTCATTTCTGGGTTCATCTCGGTTCTGCTGTGTTCTTACGCCGGCGACTTTCTCGGCATTTCTGGGCTCCTTTTCTTGCTCGGATACAATCAAAGATCAACCCTGGAGAAGCTTGTTGAGCGGCTAGCATGGAAGTCAACAGTTCACCACCATTCCAGTTTCGGCAGTGAGCTCGGGAAGCTGAGTTTGGGTGATTGAAGTTGATTTTCGATTTTCCAAGGTATAACCCCGACCTTGAATCAAAGTTTGGTACTTGGTGACAATCGGATGTTAGTCCCTGAAAGTTGAAGATTTGGGTTGGCTGTGCGGTATGGGTTGCATGATCAAAATGAGTGTGTGTTGATGAATTTGCTACTGGTATCAAAATTTTGGATTGGGGTTGATTGCTTTGTTGTATGCTTACTGTGAAATGGTTGACATGTGATGTATGGGTTAATTGAATTATGTTGTTAGGTCGGAACGCCGGATTTTGGTGTCGTTGGAAAGGATTGTGGAGAATTGGGTCGTGCAGCGCGATTTCACGACAGGCCTGGAATTCGAAGACGACACTCAAATACCCAGAACACCGGACATGTAGGACGCCATCGATATTACCATCACCATTGACGGCAATAGAGATGCAGCACACCAATCAATCCAAACAAGAAAAAATCCAAAGAACAAAAAGAAAAAACCTCAGAGATCGTTACTGGGATCTGTTATTCTTAAAGCATTGGCGAAACCCAGATGGGAAACGAAGCAATCTGCTATGTAGAATTGTGGGCCGGCCCTCCATGGATCTGAGGATCGAGGCTCATTGGAAAAAGGCGAGAGCTTTGGGGGAAAATTTGGGACGGAGAAAACGAGAAAAGTATGAGTCTTTGGGGAAAGTAACGGCGAAGGAGAAATGGGTCGGTGTTGAAATTAAGCGAGGCTGCGTCGTTGGGTCAGAGCGGATGACCGACGAGAATGTGCCTCTTCTGCAAAATAAAGAGAGGAAGAAGAAGACGAACAGTGAAGGGACCATAATACCCTTCAAAGTTTGCCAGGTGGCTAACACCGTAACGGCCAACAGTGTTTTAGGTATTAAAGTTGGCTCGGGCTAGATAACCTGGGTACCAAAGTGATAGTTTTGAAAACTTAGGTACTAAAGTTACTAGTGGGCCATAGGTTGGGTACTGTTTGTATTTTTTTCCCTTATGCTATTGTTAAGCAGTCCCACTTTCACTCTTTACGGTTTACATCCGTAGTGCAATGACTGACTACAAGTAATACTGTAATACCAAGATCATAAACCACCACCTCAGACATTACCTATGATTGGCTGTGAATCTAAGCACTTGGAATAACATGATTGGCTGTAATATCTTTCACCATTTTAGGTTTGAGATATTTGACTGAAAAATCTTCCTTCAAGATAAAGGCAACCATTCCAAATATCTTCAACGTACTTCAAGATGGGGCAAAGACTCAAGATACAACTTGTAGGGTGTTTTGAAAAAGATTAGCCAACAAAATGTTAGATCCAACATTCCGCTTCCAATTCAGCAGTTCATGAGAGACTGATTAACAGTAATCAGTCTGTTCCTGTTTAACTAGACTTGAGAAAGAAACTGAGATGACACTAGATTTTAAATTTTTCTTTTTTTTTGAAAAATAGAATAAATAGAAAACAAGATATATAAGTTTTATCCCTTAATAACCCACAGGGTAAGGTGAATGAGTGAATGACTGACAACGGAAAATTAAGAAGAGTACATAAATTCCCAATGCGAATTTTTGCAGCCTCACTAGCCACATAACCAGACTTTTTACAGAAAATGTAGCAGGTATAGAAACTATAAAACAGATATAGCAGTAAAATCTAAAAGTAAAGAATAAACTATAATTCATACTACATAGCTGTATATATTATAGGAAACTAGAAACATAAATAAGTCTTAAAAAAGTATCTTTTCGCACCTTCAAAGAACTAGACAGCTTATAGGATATGATCAATCCATTCATAAGCTTAGAGAAATTATATAGAATTGATTAATTATTTTGCTAAAACTACTTTATAGTTATCTATATATAATACAGCAAAAGTCATAAAACTATAAGTATATCGGCATAGGATATAATAATAAGCGGTCACCTCCTTCCAATCTGGGATTCCACCATCAGGAACCCAAATAGGATGGTCAAATTTGCAGCCCTCTCCAAATTTACAGGTTCTTGTTTGCATGTAGTGGGCACAGTCTTCCTCTCCTGGCCTCTGTGGATAAATAGGCAAGCTTGTATTCTCGAATCTAGGTCGCTTTGCTAAAGGATTTGTCGAATTGGTAGCTTCCATTTGCCCAATCGGATTATGGGCACCTAAAAGAGCCTGATGGCAGAGTGCTATAGTACGTAGTAGACAAGTATATACAAGAAAACCAGAGGAAACGTATATGTTACCATATAGTATATATATCTTAAAAAGTAATTTTGGATAAGAACGCAGACATACTAGAAACACAAAGACAGATTCTTATATCTTCTTCTGTAACAGTATATATTGCCCTAAATGCATATACAAAAACTACTAGCTTTACATAGTTAATAGACATATAAACTCTTGTACACAGGGTAGGCATTTACTAATTAGAGGTAACAAACTAGATATTGTTAAACAATCCCACTTTTAATCCTTACGGTTTACATCTGTAGTGCAATGACTGACTACAAATAACACCAAGATCATAAACCACCTCAGACATTACCCATGAAAAGCAAAATGCTTACTCATACTCGGTGATAAGCAAACTATAAACACACACTAGAAGGCCAAAGCATACACAAAAGCTACTACATAGTTAATACACAACCTCTTGTACTTGGCAGCCGAAAGCTTATATTAATTAGTGAAATGAACGACTAGGAGCTACATTTGATCATAATCCCACTTCATACATACCTAAATGAGCAAGCTATAAACATACTCACATCAATTTACACTAGAAAAGTCGAAAACTTTAGCAATGATCTTCCATCAAATTCAATCAAAGATTCAAACTTTTCAATCACCAAACAGATAGTTACAGTAGAGTGAGAGCTCACCAACCTTCAGAGGTGCGTTTGAAGCCGGGCGGGCCGGGATGACATCATATACGACGTCGCTCTGGCGGCGTCGGATTAAGCGCCGAGGCGGTCGGTGCCGGCGAGGTACATGGAGGAAGTGGAGAGAGGGTCCAACCGGCCTGGGGAGAGGTAGGATTGGGCTGATTGAGAGGCTCCGTAGGTGAAGAGATGGCTCGCCATTGATGATTTGAGTATAAAAAGAGGAGGCTCCGTGTTTTTTGCCTTGGTGGTGATTACAGAGGAATGAAGTATAAGCAAAACAAACAAAGCAGAGGGATTAAATACTGAAATCGATTGATATTCCAAGTCCTTTTACAAGTTTCAAATGCATCGAACGTGGATACACACACTTTCAGCAAGGTGTTATTCAGCATCAAAGTTGCTTGAATAATTTGACACATGATACCTGCTTAATTATTGACTACATGACAATACCAAACTTATATATGGCTTACTGTTGTAAAATGGAAATGTTTCAGAAAATGGAGAGAGTTTTGCTTCAAAGAACTTGAGAGAGAGAGAGAGAGAGTTTTGATGCAGAGAGGGAGTGTAGTATTTTCTGTTTTCTCTATCATCCATGGATGAGAAATGGATTACATATATAGTGGAAGGCAAGGAACATATAGCCTAAAATCCTCCATAAAACAAGGACCCTTAAAGTCCTCCTTAAAACATGGATCCCCTAAAACTAGGAAAGAGGAAAGCATCTTCTAATATACAATAATTTACATGATATATCCATAATAATTTACAACACTCCCCCTTGGATATTTCATGTCAATAGTGTTGCCTAGGCTGTGCGCTTTTAAGTTGTCTCGTCAAAAACCTTGCCAAGTAATAAAAACCCTGTGGGAAAAAACAACCTTGGTCGAAGGAGAAAAAGAGCACAACGCGCATGAGTGTGAAGTAGTAATATCACAGCTTCGGAGATAAGTGGAGTCTTCTTATCAGCATCAGAAGTAAGTAGCATGTCTACGAGAGGGATGCATTTAGAGTTGCTACACCAAAACCTTGCCCGGTAAACCCAGTGGGAAAAACCCGTGGTCGAAGGGAAAAGATGAGCAAATGCATATATGTTGAATCAAAAACATCTTCAGGATGGAGCGACCATACTAAAAATGTGCCTCGTTAAAACCTTGCCAGGTAATAAAACCCAGTGGGACAAAATAACCCTGGACGAAGGACAAAAGAGTACACGATGGTCAAGTGGGTATGCTTCTGGATACTCCCCCTGATTCAACTCCTCCTGAAAATTACATGTTAGGTAATTCAGATAATTTACGTAGACCAATACCTTGTACATGCTTCTGGAATGTAGATTTTGGTAGTGACTTAGTGAAGAGGTCTGCACGATTGTCTTCAGATCGAATCTGCTTGACCTCAATCTTCTGATGCTCCTGTTGTTGCTGATTGAAGAAAAACTTTGGTGCAATATGTTTTGTGTTGTCTCCTTTGATGAAACCTGTCTTCATTTGCTCGATGCAAGCAGCATTATCCTCATGGATAGTGGTTGGTTCATCAGTGGTGGAATGCAGTCCACATGTGCTTTGAACATGCTTTGTGATGGCTCTCAACCATATACATTCACGTACTGCTTCGTGAAGAGCTAGAATCTCAGCATGATTCGAAGAGGTAGCAACAAGGGTCTGTTTTGTAGACCTCCAAGAAATTGCCGTATTCCCAATGGTAAAGACATAACCAGTTTGGGAACGTGCCTTGTGTGGGTCTGATAGATAGCCTGCATCAGCATATCCAACAAGGCGAGCATCATTCTGAGGATCAAGGGGGTTTGATCCATTTCTTGATGCATAGGGATAAAATAAGCCCATATCAATCGTACCTCTAAGATAACGAAAAATATCTTTTATACCATTCCAGTGGCGGCGTGTTGGTGCAGAGCTATATCTAGCTAACAAGTTCACAGAAAATGAAATGTCTGGTCTAGTGCATTGAGTCAAGTACAATAATGCGCCTATTGCACTTAGATATGGGACTTCTGGTGCCAATATCTCTTCGTTATTATCTGCGGGACGAAACGGATCTTTCTTAGGATCTAGACTTCGGATGACCATGGGTGTGCTTGAAGGTTTCGCTTTATCCTCATTAAAGCGTCTTAACATCTTCTGGATGTAGTTTGATTGATGAAGCAGAATCCCATCAGCACGGTGCTCAAGCTCCAGGCCGAGGCAGTAATTCGTTCTCCCAAGATCTTTCATTTCGAATTCAGACTTCAGGTGCTTGGCGGTTTCTTTGATCTCTTCAGGAGTACCAATCAGATTCATGTCATCGACATAAACTGCCACAATTACAAATCCAGAACTTGTTTTCTTAATAAACACGCATGGGCATAGTTCATTGTTTACATATCCCATCCCAATCAAATATTCACTTAGACGGTTGTACCACATCCGTCCAGATTGTTTCAATCCATAAAGTGAACGCCTCAAACGAATGGAGAGGGTGTTCCGTGGTCTAGAACTATTTGTATCGGGTATCTTAAGTCCTTCAGGAACTTTCATGTATATCTCTGTATCAAGATCCCCATAGAGATAAGCTGTGACCACATCCATTAGCTGCATATTCAGTTTTTCGGAAATTGCCAAACTGATGAGGTAGCGGAACGTTATAACATCCATTACAGGAGAATATGTCTCATCGTAATCAATCCCAGGGCGTTGAGAGAATCCTTGCGCCACTAGACGAGCCTTGTATCTTACAATCTCGTTTTCCTCATTACGCTTCCTTACAAATACCCATTTAAATCCTACAGGTTTAACATGGTGAGGTGTGGGAACGACAGGTCCGAACACTTTTCTCTTTGTCAAGGAATCTATTTCGACCTGGATTGCTTCTTTCCATTTTGGCCAGTCGTCTCTACGTTGACATTCATCAACAGAGCGAGGTTCGACATCATCGCTAGTTATAATTTCAGTAGCTACTGCGAATACAAATATATCATCGATGATAATCTCATTTCGATTCCAAATCTCACTTAAGCATGCATAATTTATCGAGATTTCTCTATTCTCGAGAGTGGGTTCAAACGTTGGAGCGTCCCCCAACGTTGTCTCTTCTAGGACGGACCCATAATCTGGAATTATCTCGTGAGATGGATCAGTTGAGATCGCGATGTCTAGTGGATTCGTTTGTGCTGGTTTTACCCTCTTCCGGGGATAGGAATCCTTCGAACCTAGTGGTCTACCTCGCTTCTGGGCAGGGACATGTGACTGGTTAGCCGCCATGGTCGTACCTCGTCCATCCGGGACAACGCGTCCTACAGGGACATCTATTCTTGCAGGCACATTTGCAGCAGGTATATGTGATCTCGTCACTTTAGCTAGATCAGAGAAAGCGTCTGGCATATTTTGGGCTACACTCTGTAGATCTAGAATTCTTCGCACTTCATTATCGCATTGTGCGGTTCGGGGATCAAGATGAGACATAGTGGGGACATTCCACGTCAATTCACGTCGTTCATCAGGAACGGTAACGTTCTTATCTCCCCCTAACGGCGGGAAGACTGTCTCATCAAAGTGACAATCCGCGAATCTAGCGGTAAAGAGATCGCCTGTCAAGGGCTCTAAAAAGCGTATAATGGATGGGGATTCATAACCGACATATATGCCCATCCTTCGTTGAGGACCCATTTTTATACGTTGTGGCGGCGCAATTGGCACAAAAACTACACACCCAAATACACGTAAGTGCGAAACATCAGGTTCGTACCCAGTCACCAACTGTAACGCGGAATAAGGTTGGGTGGCAATGGGCCTTAGTCGGACCAACATGGCTGCATGCAAAATTGCATAGCCCCACGCAGATACTGGAAGCTTGGTGCGCATTACCAAGGTCCGTGCGATCATTTGTAATCTTTTAATGAACGCTTCTGCGAGACCATTCTGGGTGTGAACATAGGGAACTAGATGCTCAACATTAATCCCGAGGGACATGCAATAATCATCAAAAGATTTTGATATAAACTCTCCGGCATTATCAAGTCTTATGGACTTGATTGGATAATCCGGGTGGTGAGCCCTTAATTTAATGATCTGGGCAAGGAGTTTAGCAAAAGCAGCATTTCTTGTGGACAATAGTGTAACATGTGACCACCTTGTCGATGCATCAACCAAAACCATGAAATATTTAAATGGTCCGCATGGTGGTTGGATAGGTCCACATATATCCCCTTGTATCCGTTGTAGAAAAAGGTTGGAGTCTTTTTCAGTCTTTGCATATGATGGTCTTATATTTAATTTTCCCAATGAGCAAGCTTGGCATAATGTGTTACTGTACACAAGATCCTTATTGGTAAGGGGATGCCCGTGGGATGAATTTAGGATACGGCGCATCATACTTTGACCTGGGTGTCCCAAACGGTCATGCCAAAGCAAGTAGTTGCTCGAATTGGTTAGCTTCTGGCTGGTTATGTGATTCGCCTCAATCGATCTAATGGTAGCCATGTAGAGACCACTCGAGAGGCATTTTAGCTTCTCCAATGTCCGCTTCCGGCCATACAAATTGGAGGTTATGCAAAGATATTCCACTCCTTTTTCCTCAGTGGTTTCAACGTGATAACCATTGGCTCGAATATCCTTAAAACTCAATAACGTTCTTCTGGAACGTGGAGAGTATAGGGCCTCATTAATGGTAAATTCAGTACCATTGGACAACATAAATTGGGCTTTGCCATGGCCCTCTATCAGGTTGGATTGTCCTGATATAGTTGTCACAGAGGTATGAGTAGGCAATAAGTTTAAAAAAAACTTCCTATCTTGGAGTATGGTGTGCGTAGTAGCACTATCAGCCAGACAACAAATTTCTCCACAAGACATGCCTATTCATATATTTAATTCAATGGATCACATGTATGAAAATAAATAATTTTATTGAATTAAACATCCAAACATAACAAAATTATGCAAAACTAATATTCCAAAGATCACCAAAGATAAACTGAAAAATAGAAAGCATTATTCATAACAATAACATAGATATGGCACAAGTGCCTATTATGTCCATGTCCTCGAGTTTTCAATCCTCGATGTATCCATTAGCTGCTTGGAAATCAGTAATTTCCAAGGTGGTATCCATAGGGAAATCAGTAATCTCCAAGGTGGTATCCATAGCTGCTTGGAAATCAGTAATCTCCAAGGTGGTATCCATAGGGACTGACTCTTCCACAAGGTTGGCCTCTTGAGTTCCGCGTCTGGCGTGATACTCTCCTATCTCTTCATCTGTTGCACGACAGGTGCGGGACCAATGGTCAGTGCCTCCACATCTATAACATAGATTATGCTGATTTTGAGGGCGACGGGCCGGACCAGGGTTCTCTCTAATTTGAGCCTGTCGGACTTGGGCATTTCGGTTTCCACCACGTGGGCCTTGTCCACGTCCTCCTCGACCCCTTGGGCCATTGCCTGGGTGGTCGCGGTCATATGGGCCATTTCTGGGTCCATTTCTTCGTCCATGCCTTGGACGTTCAGACCTTCTTCCCCTTCCACGGCCCCGGTTCCTCCTTCCACGATTATTTTCGTGATGGGCAATAATATTTGCTTCAGGCAAAGGAATTGCTCTAGTACCGGTGGGCCTTGCTTGATCATTCCTCAAAAGTAGGTTGTTGTTCTTTTCAGCGAGCAACAGGATGGTGATTAATTCAGAGAATCTAGCAAAGTTTCTTTCCCTGTATTGTTGCTGCAGGACCATACAGGAAGGAGGGAAGGTGGAGAAAGTTTTCTCCAGTAGGTCAGCTTCTGTGAGCTCTTCTCCACAGAATTTTAGGAGTGACCGAATCCGGCAGATTTCAGAGTTATACTCATTGACAGTCTTGAAATCCTGGAAGCGTATGTTCTGCCAATCGTGTCTTGCTTCCGGCAAGTAGATGGCTCTTTGATGGTTGAATCGCTCTTCTAGAGCGACCCAAAGAGATCGTGGGTCCTCTTCAGCTAAATATTCCACCTTGAGTGCTTCTTCCATATGTTTCCTGATGAAAATCATAGCCCTTGCCTTCATGTCTTCAGGGGTGATGTTGTCAGCAATAATCGTTGATCTCATCTTATTTGCAGTCAGATGAAGCTTGACATCTTGGGTCCACTTGAGATAGTTCCTTCCGGAAACTTCCAAAGCGACAAAGTCAAGCTTGTTGAGATTTGACATTCTCTACAAGGATTTAAAGGACAATAGTTAGTGCTATGGGTAATAACTTCCATAAGCAATCAATAAGAACTTCAGGTTCCATAACATGATACTAAAAATCGGATTAAACATGTATAGTGAATTTGTGAAGGAAACTTCAAGTTCCTTTTATGATACATGTGAACTTCTGGTTCAATATTTATGTATGAATTTTTTGGTTCAATGTTTATGTGTGAACTTCCGGTTCATTAAGTACCTACATTCCTCACATATATATTCTTAATGCAAAGAATTTAAGCGGGTAAAATATTTAAATTTAATATGAGCAGGTAACACCACAAAACATTATCATAATAAATAATGAAGGAAAGATGTATCATTATCACAAAGTCCAAACAAGTATATATAGATATTCGTCACAATATACATGAATTGATAGCTAAATTAAAAGCTATTGATTTTCCTCTTTCTTTCCCTTTTTTTTCAATCATGCCAATTATAATGCAAGAGAAATAAGTGTCTCTCATAGAGGATTAAGTTAAACTAGATGCTTCAACAAAAGTCATAAACTGTGACTGCAGTTCCTACTGAACAACAGTCAAAAAACGAACTGAAACACTAAGCAAAACTACCCAGAAAAATATGAAAATTTACAGAGATGTACTAAACATATAAGGACTCCAGCATACAAAATTTGGTGAATTTTGGAGTTGAATTACTATTTTAAATAAATACTGGAACACAGACATCAGAAGGTAAAATGAAACAGCGAAATTGGTTTTTGTTTGGAAAAACCTACTTGGTTGTAGAGCTTGTAGACTGATGTTGATTGAATGATGAACTACCTCTTCTCTGCAACCCAAGAGTTATTCACCTCTTCTCTTGTCAATCTGCAATCCGAATCCTAGAGCTATTCGTGCTGATAACGTGTTGTAAAATGGAAATGTTTCAGAAAATGGAGAGAGTTTTGCTTCAAAGAACTTGAGAGAGAGAGAGAGAGAGTTTTGATGCAGAGAGGGAGTGTAGTATTTTCTGTTTTCTCTATCATCCATGGATGAGAAATGGATTACATATATAGTGGAAGGCAAGGAACATATAGCCTAAAATCCTCCATAAAACAAGGACCCTTAAAGTCCTCCTTAAAACATGGATCCCCTAAAACTAGGAAAGAGGAAAGCATCTTCTAATATACAATAATTTACATGATATATCCATAATAATTTACAACACTTACAACAATAAAGAGAACATAAAAACATGAGGACACCAGCAAACCCAACAATACTGGCCGTCATCTTCACCACCGCCACAAACAGCTCCAAAGGGCAGTCACATGGAGAGCACCTGAACCAAAAGAGAAACAACGTACCCAGTCTAGAAAGCCACAAATGCCCCATATAGACCACCTTCAGTGCATTTTATTCTTTAATTTTCCTTTTCCAATCAAGTCCTCCTTTGCCAACGAGCCACTCTCAATGCAATTGCTAATGCTGCCCTCTCCTTTATGTTATCAAAGAATCGAAAATAGGCATACCTCCATGATTTCTTCATAACCAATGTGCCACAGACACTCCAGAAGCCTATGATGAAGCCGAGGACAGCGCTAACAACGATACCAAACTTCCCATTCTCATCATTATCATCATCATTATGATCACCATCGTCAGGGTCAGCTGCGCCATCTCCCGGGCAGACAGTTGAAAGAGGGACCCCACACAAGGATGGATTGCCTTCGTAAATGGATAAATCATTGAGTGTTTGAAGTTGGTTGCCTGAAGGAATTCTTCCGGACAAGTTGTTGAAAGACAAGTTCAAGTGAGCCAAAAAGTTTAATGAAGAAAGACTTTGGGGAATCTGCCCAGAGAGGTGATTGTGTGAGAGATCAAGAGTTTCCAGCTGCGTCAAGTTTCCAATCTTTGAGGGAATGTTTCCAGTTAGTTGATTTCTTGACAAGTTCAATGTCCCCAAGGCTTTGAGGCTGCTTACTTCGTCAGGGATTTCACCTTCTAAGTTGTTTGATGAGAAATCAATGATAATCACCAAATCCAGAGTCCTTTCATATTCGAGTTCTTTTCCCTTCAATGTCAAGCTGGCCGTCTCATAATATTCTGCTATTTCGGACATAGGAACGTAACTACCATCGACCAAAGCAGTCAGATCATACAAACACTTGGGAATGGTCCCTGAAAATTTGTTGTGGGCAAGGTCTATGATGTGAAGAGATTGAAGAGAGCACAATCGATTGGGGATATGTCCGCTTAAAGAGTTGGATCGCAATCTTAGCATATGCAATTCATCTGGTACATTTGAACTTGTCTGTAAAGGTATGCTTCCAGTAAATCTATTGCCTCCAAGATCAATACTCAGCAGCCAGCTGCAGTTTTGGAATAGAGAAGAAGGAATTTGACCCCCGAAATTGTTTTTGCTCAGATCCAATACTTCTAGTAAGCTTGGAACACTCATTGAACTGGAGAAATTGCCAGACAAATTGTTGTCTGAGACATCTACAACTTCTATTTTTGGCGCCAGACTCCATCCTAGAGGAAATTCTCCAGTCAAGCGATTGCTTCTTAACATAAGAAATGACAAATCTGACAGGTTCCACACAGAGGGTGGTATACTACCATTCAGATGATTGTAAGATAGATCTAATTGTACCAAGTTAGGCAGTAATTGATCAAAATTTGAGGGAATCGGCCCGGAAAATAAATTGCTTCCAAGAAAGAGATGCTGGGCAACATCACTAGACCAATGTGGGAGAGGGCCCTCAAATTGATTATGAGTCAAATCTATTCTCTCCAAGGACGGGGACCGGAAGTCCATGTGAAATGGAAGCTTTCCATGAATTTGGTTGTTAGATAAATCCAACCATGTGAGCTGGAAAGATATCTTCAAGAACCATTCCTCTGGTATGAAATCTGAGATTGAAGTATTACTAAGCGTGACTTCCGTTAATTCAGTTTGAGACTTGAGCCATGCCCCAAAGGCAGGGCCTACTCTGCAGTCGGAAATGTCGACTGAATTAAGTTGGAAAGGAGGAATCCAGTCATGAGCCATGTTAAAAATGAGGGACCCAGTCATGAGCCCGTATTTGCTACAGACTGCAAAATACTCCAACTCTGTGAGAGTTCGGAAATGGGCTTCATTTAGATTGCCTTCCAACGAATTAGCAGATAGATCGAGGTGAACTAGCTGAGAGAGTTGTCCCAAACTTTCAGGAATGGACCCATTCAAATTATTAACAGAGATGTCCAGTTTTTCCAATGATGATAAATTACCAATAGATTGTGGAATTGAACCAGAAAATTGGTTGTCACTGAGGTCAAGTTCCTTCAGATTTTCTAGCATTCCTAAGGCGGCAGGCAGTTCACCTTCCACCATATTGCCGGACAAATCAAGTGACTCTAATCTACGGCTTGTACAGTTTGAGAAACCATTCAAAACCTCTTCCAAACTACCATTGAGCTCGCTCTTTGAAAGATCTAATATTCTTAGGCTGCACAAAGTACCAAAGACTTTGGGAATTTGACCTTGGAGAAAAGTAGAACTGCTTAAATCAAGGTCTTCCAAAGACTTGAGGTTTGCAAATTCAACAGGGAAGGGCCCGAACAAATTGGAATGTGCTTCAAGTCTTTTGAGGTTGGTAAGATTAAAAAACCAGCTGGGAAATGAAGAATTAATATGATTCTCTGATATATCAAGAACCAATAGGCGGGATGTGAAGTTCACTGACGGAAGCTGGGAGTGTGGAAGGTTTTGAATTTGGCAACCTGACAAATGCAACTCTAAGAGTGAAGGAAGCATGTTGACATCATGTAGCCAACTTACTCCTGTGCTGCTAAGGTCCACACCTCCAAGATTGAGGTACTTTAGGGAAGAGAGATGAGAAAGCCAATTCAAGTTTCTGGAATAATAAGGATCAAAAACCGAATAATGATCGCAACTAAGGTCAAGATAGTTCAAGTTTGAGAGGTTACCAAGAGCTGGGGGAATCTCTCCCACAAATGAACTATATGAGAGATTGAGATACCTCAAACTTTGAAGCTTCCCAAAGAAGTTAGGAATTCGACGTCCTTGAAAATCGTTTCCGCTTAGATCAAGGTAACGTAAGTTCTTAAAGATAAGCAAAGAAGGATTAATCTTACCCCCCAAAGAGGTCTCCCCGTAGAAGCCGTGATCAGAATTCAGGTTTCGGAGGTCCATCCTTGCAACATGACCTGTACGGTTGTTGCACGAAATCCCTTTCCATCGGCAGCAATCCTGACCCACCCAAGAAGAAAGCCTACCGGAAGGATCAGTAACATCTCCTTTGAAGGTGAGAAGCGCTCGTCTCTCTTCCTCGATGCATGATGATGATCTCACACCACTCAGAAGTCCATCTCCCAAACACTGTTTAGTAGTTTGCAGATATGTAGATGCCAGAAAAAGAAAGAGCAAGTAGTGAGCAACATTGTTGATGAGGAAGCGAGAGCTGGTAGGCTTGAATAGGTTTGCACAGAAGCTATCCATGATTATACAGAAATGTACAGAAATCTAAAACCGAGTAACATTAAATACCGAAAAGTCTGAAATGAATGGTGTCCAGGTATTCCAGAGTCATCAACGACCCCGTCTTACAAGTTTCCAAGTCCACTCAGTCTTTTAGGTACTTTCTGAGACTTTGTTTGCCTAAGCAACAAGGACTTCAATGATTAGACCAAACTACTACTAGTTTGTAAATTTATTTCTGTAATTGAAGGTGGAACCACTGAGATATTTATTGGGAAACAATTGTGTGTTTATTTACTACTTATTAAAAGCTCCGTGGATTTTCATCGATTCACCTACTTTCTTTGTTCCCACTGTATTAATAAACGCAAATGAACTCATAAACCGGAATAATTCTGTTTCTTTCCATCCACGCTCCAGGATTCGTAGAAAAACTCCAAGACAAGCAGTGAACAAGCTTTTGTCATTGATCTTGGTGTAACGTTCACTTTTGTCATTGATTTTAGGTTTCGGCCGTCAATCTTGGTGTAAAAAGGGAAACTGGTCATTTGAATCGAGGGAATTTGATGTACCTTGTCATGTTCTGTGTATATGTATGATTCGGCAAACTACCAAACTAAGTGCAATAAACTTTTGGAAAACTCTCCCAACGAGTAACTTGTTTTTTTCTTTTATTTTGGTTAAAAGTTGTTCTTTTCACTACAGAATAGCACTGAAACTAGTCATAAATCTAAGCCAGGATAAGGGTGATTATGCCATCAACAGAAAAAGTCAAAAAGAAAAAGAAGCTTTTTTAAGGGTGAATATCGTCATAGAAGGAAGAAGCAGAGGACAATGAGAGCAAACTTTCACAACACCATAGCACTGAAACTCAGCAGTCTGATACTCCAGATCTACAAAGTACATGCAGAGACTCACTTAATACAGGTGAACGAAATACCTCATGTTATCCAATCGGTCAACACTTGCACCTTATACGCAGAGCATAAAGAATGGCTGATTGGGCAATTTATAAACCATGATGGCTCAGAAACATAGTACAAAATAGACCATGGCAGATGGCAATACTTTTGCCATAGACCTCCTTCGAGGCCTCATCACTTCTTCATTCTAGCGAGGGGCCTAATGCTGCTGTTCCTGTGTGGATTCAGCTGCTTATGCTTTTCCTCCGGTAGAATCAGATTTTGCTTGTGAAGCTGCCATTGCTACAACTTCGCCAGGAGGTGGGTGGTCAAATCTGCAGGTTGCACCATACTTGCATGTGCCGGTTTTAAGATAATACACACAGATAACGGCACCCTGTAAAAAAGTTCCACCCTTGTTAAATGGTCTTACACGTAGAGGATAGATAATGCCTAGATGGAAATATAAAATAAGATTTCAACAGAAAGAATACATATGGTTAAATGCAACAGAAAATGCAGTCACTTCTCACAGGAAAAAAAGGTCTTAACATTTCCATTTTTCCAATCACTATTGTGCAAACAGTATATTCATAGTTATCATAGCTTCACAAGATAAGTGGCAATCTGAAACTACAAATGCAAAGACTTAGCATAATTCAATCATGCTTATGAAGAATAGCCATATGCTTTTCAAGCTTTTTGGAATATAATGGTACCCTGCTTAAAACAAGGACAGGTGAACCCTACTGATAAAAAGACTTGGGATAGTCCCAACAGAGAATAGCTCCACCATTCGTACCTCTCTCCTAGGAAGTCCAGCAAGCGTTAGCTTCACATTTTCTTGTTGAGATGGCTTTGTTGTTGACAACGCCACTGCTGGCCTATCAATCGGGTGATGGAATCTGCATTGTGCACCATACTTGCATTCCCCAGTCTTCATATAGTACTACAACATGAAAAAACCACAATACATAAACATGAGAGCAATTGTCACAAAGTTCTGAATGATTCAGAAATATGAACAAGTAGTCATAAATCATTTCTGGCCAAATGTCTACCATCAGAGTAACAAATGTAGATAGATAAAGCAACACTTCATGTGCTGACAGTTTCATGAATAATATCACGAGAACTCAAAAGTGTTGCAACCGTTTAAACATGCTGAAACTCAAATTCATTATACTTTCTCTGGATGGGCAATCATATACAACTGGAATCAAATTCATTTAACAAAAGAAGTTGCTTACTTCACACTCAGCCTGTCCAAAGCGCTGAGGATAAACAGTAGGGCTCGCTCCCACCTGCAACGTGCATATAATAACATGAATCAATATTTTATATATATATATATTGAAAGAGAGGGATGTGGGGGGGGGGGGGGGGGGAGAGAGAGAGAGCTAACAGTTGTTCAATTCAGTTAATGATACAAAACAAAAAGGCCTTAAGGTGAAACATATAATACTATAGGCCACATTTACCGTTGGTTGTGCCAAAGTTTGATAAGTGAAGGCAGCTGGACTAGCAACTCCTATGTTAAAACCTGCAACTGCAGGCGCTGAAAGAGGATAGCTGATTGCAGCAACAGGTGGATTGATATCTGCACAAAAACTTGGCAATGAAATTCTGATACACGCTATTTGTTAAACACATGAAACTAGAGTCTAAAACACATGAAAATGAACTCTAGAATCTAGAGCAGCATAATCTTAAACATATACCATATCTATCAGGGTGATTGTACCGGCAAGTGGCCCCATACTTGCAGCTGATTTAGGAGAACAAAAGCCATTATGAGTTCTTGGTCGTCTATAGTAATCATAACCAAACAACAAAATAAGACATAACTGACCTTCCAGTTTTCAGGTAGAACGGACAATCAGCTTCACCCTGTAGAAGAAACAGACACATGATCAGCAAAACAAAATTATCATAAAGCTGATAACGCAATTTTGAAAAGGCTCAAACATCTCTAATAAGTACATACCGGTCTTACAGGAAGCTCTTTGGAGTTATACAATAGTGCTGGAGTGAATGAAACAAGAGGCTTCACAGCAACTTCACTGCCCTCCGTCTTAAGATCTGTCTCAGTTTCGCCAGATTTATTCTCTTGAGTGGCTGATGGTATCTGGATGTCTTTTGGGTGATTAAATTTGCAGGTTGCACCATACTTGCATTGCCCAGTTTTCAAGTAGAACTGTTTAAACATATTTTTGGGAATATAACCAAGTCAACAAAACTAGATAGATAATGCACATTACAAAAGTAGGAGATAGATATCTCACTGCACATGCGGGTTCAGAAGTAGAACTGTTTAAACATATTTTTGGGAATATAACCAAGTCAACAAAACTAGATAGATAATGCACATTACAAAAGTAGGAGATAGATATCTCACTGCACATGCGGGTTCAGAAGGCCTCTCGGGTAAGGCATAAACATCACCATTTTCTGAAGCGCCCTGAAACCAGATTAAAGTATCATAGCATTATAACTACAGTGAATAAGTCCAGATGATAAATAAATCTTGGCATCCTTATCTCATTTGCACTTACCGCAGTGGCCAGATTGTCCTTTGGATGATTAAACTTGCATCTAAGACCAAACTTGCATCTTTGAGTTTTTAAAAAGTACTACAACATAAAGAATGGATGGGTATATGTGAGCCGCGCAAGTGCTTAAACGCATCATATCGGCAAAAATAAATAAACTGAAATGCTACTCACTGGACAATCGGGCACTCCAGGTCTCTCGGGAAGGGACTCACTTGGAGCAACAAGTGGAACCTAAATGAACAAGAGATCAATTTATGTGTTTTAACAATATACCTTCTTTGTTTCTTTTTGCCACAATTAATAAGCAAATTGAAGATAGCACACAAAGAACAAAAACAGCTGCAAACCATTTTCTAATCTTAAGACTGCCAATGAAGATAATACAAATAGGCAGACAACAAACACTAAGTAGGGCAGCTGAATAACTTGCCACCAAAAGGAAATAACAAATTATAAAGTTGAGCTATTACCAGTACAGAGGACTCGTATAATCATGTATGCATGTAGATCAACTATCAGATGGAAAAACTACTTAACATGGAAAAAGCCTATATGTTCAGGCAAATGAATCCTAATCTTGCAATGGCATGGAACGTAGGGCTAATGAAGAAACTATACTTAAACTCTTATTATCACATAAGGGATAGTAATCAAATTGAAGCCCTTTTTACATTATGTAGGCAAAGCAAAGGAATATGCCTATAAAGAAGTTAGGCTTTGGGGAAAGCAAAAACAAAGATGATTGACTTACTAACTGGCTCGACTCCACAATCATTATCAACAACTAATGAATTGCTAATGGAGCTTCGAATCCTCAATGCATTGCCATAGTCTTGACATGACCAATAAGGCAATAACCAACTCATACATGACAAACACATAAAGGTACAAGCACCTTCTCCACTTGTCTACCAGTACAACCCTACAAGCAATCTGACCAGTTGATCTTTAGCTTCAAGTTAGCTCCACAGCATCTTGAAGATACACGCAGGACCACCTCCAAATTACCAAAATTTTGATACAGAATGATATTTCAGACAGACTACCCAAGAGGAATCTCAAAACTCAGACCTAGTGAATATGCATGCAAACCCAAAGCCAAAGAATCTAGGGTGGGTGCATCAAACTTTAGATAATATTCTTATGTTACTTGAGGGATCTACACAACGAGACATTCTACCAGATTTTCAAAATTCAAGACCTATGGGGCTCTTTGCTTAAGCAATGATCACGAGTGAACATCCATTAATTCATTCAATCAAAAATGTCCTTAAATATGCTTCAGAGAGAGCTGTGAATCTAAGCACTTTGGATTCAATGATTGGCTATAATATCTTTCACCATTCTAGGTTTGAGATCTTTGACTGAAAAATCTTCCTTAATGATAAAGGCAACCATTCCAAATAGCTTCAACATACTTCAAGATGAGATATGATCCCAATGCCAATCATGGCGGACAAAGACTCAAGATACAACTTGTAGGGTGTTTTGAAACAAATTAGCCAACAAAATGTTATACCCAACATTCCTCTTCCAATTCAGCAGTTGATGAGAAATCGATTAACAGTAATCAGTTGGTTCCTGTATGACTAGACTTGAAAAAGAAACTGAGATGACACTAGATTTTAAATTGATTTTTTTTTTTTTTGAAAAATAGAATAAACAGAAAACAAAATATATAAGTTATATCTCTTAATAACCCACAGGGTAAGATGAATGAGTGAATGACCTACAATGGAAAATTAAGAAGAGTACATAAATTCCCAATACGACTTTTTGCAGCCTCACTAGCCTCATAACCAAACTTTTTACAGAAAATGTAGTAGGTATAGAAACTATAAAACAGATATAGCAGTAAAATCTAAAAGTAAAGAATAAACTATAACTCATACTACATAGCTGTAGATATTATGGGAAACTAGAAACATGAATAAGTCTAAAAATAGTATCTTTTCGCACCTTCAAAGAACTAAACAGCTTATAGGATATGATCGATCCATTGATAAGCTTAGAGAAATTATATAGAATTGATTAATTATTTTACCAAAACTACTTCATAGTTATTTATATAATACGGTAAAAGTCATAAACTACAAGTCTATCGGCATAAGATATAATAATAAGCAGTCACCTCTTTCCAATCTGGGATTCCACCATCAGGAACCCAAATAGGATGGTCAAACTTGCAGCCCTCTCCAAATTTACAGGTTCTTGTTTGCATATAGTGGACACAATCTTTCTCTCCTGGCCTCTGTGGATAAATAGGCAAGCTTGTATTCTCGAATCTAGGTCGCTTTGCTAAAGGATTTGTCGAATACCAAGCTTCCATTTGCCCAATCGGATTATGGGCACCCAAAAGAGCCTGATGGTAGAGTGCTATAGTACGTAGTAGACAAGTATATACAAGAAAACCAGAGGAAATGTATATGTTACCATATAGTATATATATCGTAAAAGTAATTTGGGGTAAGAACATACACATACTAAAAACACAAAGATAGATTCTTTTCTCTCCTTCTGTAATAGTATATATTGCGCTAAATGCATATACAAAAGCTACTAGCTTTACATAGTTAATACAAATATAAACTCTTGTACGCGGGGCAGGCATTTACTAATTAGAGATAACAAACTAAACCCGTTATGGTATTGTTAAACAGTCCCACTTTTAATCTTTACTGTTTACATCTGTAGTGAAATGACTGACTACAAGTTACACCAAGATCATAAACCACCTCAGACATTACTGATGAAAAGCAAAATGCTTACTCATACTCTAAACACACACTAGAAGGCCAGAAGCATACAAAAAAGCTACTAGCCTTACATAGTTATTAGACATAAACTCTTGTACTCGGCGGCCGAAGCTTATATTAATTAGTGAAATGACCGACTAGGAGCTACATTTGATCATAATCCCACTTCATACATACCTAAATCAGCAAGCTATAAACATACTCACATCAATTTACACTAGAAAATTCGAAAACTTTAGCAATGATCTTCCATCAAATTCAATCAAAGATTCAAACTTTTCAATCACCCAACAGATAGTTTACATTAGAGTGAGAGCTCACCAACCTTCAGAGGTGCGTTTGAAGCCCGGCGGCCCGGGTTCGGCATCCGGGGCGGGCCACGATGACATCATATACGACGTCGCTCTGGCAGCGTCGGAGTAAGCGCCGAGGCCATCGGTGCCGGCGAGGTACATGGAGGAAGTGGAGAGAGGGTCCGACCCGGAAAGGTAGCGGTGGGCCGGGTCGGAGAGGTAGGATTGGGCTAGGGAGCGAGGGGTGTAGACGGTGGAGAGAGCAGGAGTGGGAGCTGGAGCTGATTGGGCGGCGCCGTAGGTGAAGAGATGGCTCGCCATTGATGATTTGAGTATAAGAAGAAGAGGAGGAGGAGGAGGACCTGGTGCCCTAGAATCACAGTGAAAGTGAAATTCAGGACCACTGCATTGTAAGTTTTAAGGGATAATGTCCCCTTTTGGAAAGTTGGGTAACTTCTGTTCATCCCTTTTGCTTCTTCTACTTTGAACCCAATTTTTTTACTGGTCTTGGTCTCTTGGAGAGGTTATTATGTTTTTTTTTTTTTTTTTTCTTGAAAGTAATATGGTCGGGTAGATGGAACGTAGTTAGTTTATAGTTTTTGATTTTTTGTTTTCTGTTTACCTAGTATTATAGATTACTAATTACAGATTTAGAAAGATACTGATGACTAAGATGATTGTCATGTAATATGGAGTATTAATATATTGAATGAACCGTAAATTTTCAATCAAAACATGTGTAATGTATTATTGTTAATGGAGCCACAACTAAAGATGTACTGCGGCTTTCATGTTCTTCATAACTTTTTTAAAAAGATAGGGTGATGGAGCATTTTACTACTGCGGTTGTGATCAATTAACTTGTGTACATCTTACGAAGAAGTTTTTGCAAAGTAACCGTTACTTATTATAACATGTATAAAGAAGATTTACGGGAAAAAAAAAATGCTCAAATTCATTAAATAGTGTTGGCAGAACTCAGAAGATGTAGCCGGTTAGTCTAGTTGGTTGAGGTGCGTGTATTGATCATACAGTTTGATAAAAGTTTTAATCGCAAAGCTGGGGGAGAAGTGACTTCAGGAGTAACTCAACTCAAAGCTCTTATGATGAGAATAAGTGAAGAATTGCTCTTGTTGTTCACTTTCTAACTTCTTCTACAACCATGGACTTCTAAAAGCTATAGAAAGGGATTTGTAGCTTCAATACCTGTCACATTAAACTTGTGTAACACCAGCTTCTGTGCACACAGATTTTGTTTCTTTTGACATGAGTAAGAAGTTTCAGAAAATGTAGTTTTAACGTGACAACAAACCATTAATATTACTTTGAAGTGATTCTATATAAATTCATTAAATAGTTGAAACCAAATTCCACTTGAGATAAAATATGTTGAGATATTAGAGATAATTAAAAAGAAAAATATTGTATTAATTTTAATATTTTCATCACTTCCTCTGGAGGTAAAGATTGATCCAAGTGTTTACAAGGATAATTTCAAGGTAGTCTCCAACATCTTGTTTTTAAAAATAGCAACCTTATGAATGAACACATGCGGGCCATCTTTATGCATGTGTAAACAAGGTAGTTTACAAATGTAATGGAGTTATGCATGTGTAAAGAAGGTAGTTGACACATGAAATGGAGTATAGAGATTGTAGAGTAAATATTAAAAACTAACATATTAGAGCAAAAACTGCTTCATCCAATCATCCAATGTGATTAATAGATAGCCTGTGTGTGTAAATTTTTGAGACAATTTTAGAATTTTATATTTTATATAGTTCAACATAATTTTGTTGCGAGTCCAAAACAATTAACAAAACAGTTTCATGCACAAAAATTAACAAAAAAAAATTTTGAGACAATTTCATGTAGAAGACCAATTAAGTTGAGATCTAGTGAATTATCGATAATTGTACGTCATATTTAACATCTCTACAATCTATTCAAATCAGACATATCATCCGTAAAGCAAATAATTAATACAGCAGATAAATTGACTCACGTTATTAATTTTAATTACTTTGATGATGACTCTGTGATTTACATAATATTCTCTGCGAGGATTCACGTACTAATGCTAAAAGTCAAGACCTTACGTTCTCCTCTGTGCATAATTTAAGTTTTTTTTTTTTTAATATAATAAATCAGACGTTTACGTTGCCCTCTATGCATAATTTAAATTTGGAAAAAATACAGTTTTAGTCACTCAACTTTCGCTTGATCTACACTTTGGTCACTCATGTTTATAAAATTTCACTTTAGTCACTCAACTTTAACTCCGACTATCACTTTAGTTCGCCGGTGAATTTTTCCGATAAAAAAAGTCACATGACGCCTCACATGCTATTTTTTAAGGGTTATTTTCGTCCCTTACCTTTTACCCACCTTTTTCCTCTTAACTCTTCACAATTCCCTCCAAAATCTATGGCTTCCCTCTAAATTTCCCCCTTTCCCCTCTTCAACCTGCCATTGCATCTCTCTTATTAAATTCTTTAAACACATCTCACGTTTCTCTTTTGCTAGCTAGGACCTTCTTGTAATTGTTGTCATGTCTGGGCTATTGGTTAACAGTCCCATATCATTACTAGAACACTTACGTTCAGAACAGATCCTTACATATCACATTACCTTTGTTACACAAGATCAAAAACAAGCAAGGAGATCAAGATGTCAATTATAATTTTCAGATTTAAGAGAAATGGGAAGGTCTCATTTCAATTATATCCTTAAATGTTTAATGTCATTTATTTGAAAAACAAAGCAGAAAGAAATGTACCACTTTTGTAAGAGCATGATCGTTAAAAATAGCCTCATCTCCTTCATTGTTCAGAGCAAGATCCATGATCATTGAAAACAAGAAAAAATAGAACCTATTCCTTACATTCATACAATTGCAATTGTGTAGTAATAACGGAAGAGGTAGTCTCTGTATGATTATGTTTACTCTTTGGGTTGTTTGGATGTTGAGGATTACAGTCTGGTCTCTAACTTCCCCCGGGTGGTATGTGGTCCAAAGAAGGCCAACTTAACTTGAAAGAAGTAGGTTGCATCCTCAAGCCAGCCTTTTTGTGGAGCTGAATTCTTGAGTACTTCAAAACGCAAAGTAGTAAGACCTGCAAACTGCTAGTATGGTACTTTTGTTTAATTTGCTTCTTTGTAGTATGATCCATTTGTTAGAACGATATGACGAGGTAATTAAGATAGATATGGTTCCTGTCTAATGTGGATGGGTTTTCTTTCAATGCAAATTCTTCCGTGCAAAACAAAAAAAAAAAAAAAAAAAAAAAAAAAAGGAGAGGTAGTGCAAGTGTCCAACTAATACCATTCCCAGAATGTATATGGTAATTCTTTCCAATTGTAGCACAATGAGTTTTTAAAATGAACAACCACAAAATACATTAATCCCTAAATATTGCTTGCCTCCTAAAGTTAAGTTCCAAATACAGCAAGCATACAAAAGAAATCTCTTAACTACTTGATCATGTTACAAAACAAAATATAGATTTAAACATAGAATCTCATTCAAAATAGAAGCATGTTGTTCATAAATCAGAATTAGGGCTTCCAAATTGTCTTGTTGGTTCCTGCTTTTGGTTCCGTTTGG
This sequence comes from Rosa rugosa, assembly GCF_958449725.1. Taxonomy (NCBI): domain Eukaryota; kingdom Viridiplantae; phylum Streptophyta; class Magnoliopsida; order Rosales; family Rosaceae; genus Rosa; species Rosa rugosa. The sequence goes on along the minus strand of NC_084821.1, from coordinate 57,910,648 downwards.
ATCCCCACTTTTGCACAATTGCCTCTTGGTGTTTTAAATGGTTTGTTATTCTTTGCAGCTGACTTCCACCTCATTGGGAATCTTGTTTTACCATCAATGTAAACAGATGATAAATTTGTTAGGGATGAGACCTTGGATTGTGAGCTTGAGTGAGGCTGGGGTAATGTTTGAGAGAAAGCTTGTGTAGATGAAGTTGGCTGAGAAGATGCATAAGTTTGGCCTTCAACTTTATCACCCAGTATTTCCTGCACAATATAAAAAATGAGTCATCTTTTCTTTCAAAAATATTTCAAATGCAGGTTGAGTAAACTACTGTATTCATTCAATACCTCAATTGTAGAACCATCATTTTGTGATATCCCACCTAATTCAATGGTCACGTTGATTGGATTCTCAAATGGCACCTACACCATTTTACCAAAGTCACCAACTGACATACAGTTCAATCTCACTACCTCAACTCTTGTATCTTAAATTTATGTTACATTTCATTACCTGATTGACATTACCAATATTTGTAGTTGTCTCAATATTGTTTTCACTCACACTTGGCACCTGTAACATTTTATCAATTCCAGCAATTTGCAAGCACTCCTAATATGACTTGAAGCGATATATTACTACCTCATTGAGAAAACTAGCACTTGGAGTTGTCTCAACATTATTTGCATTCATAGATGGTACTTGTAATATTTAGCAATATTTAGAAATTAGGTTGTCTAGAAACCAAAAGGAGGAAGATAGCTGCAATCAAGCTTTAATTTGTTCTTTATCTTTCTAGCAATAAGAATTTTTAGGTAACTGAAACTACCTCATTGATAGAACTAGCATCATTTGGAGTTGTTTGAACATTACTGGCATTGCGTCTTGCACAGGTTCTTATATTATGACCTTTTTTTTAACACATGGAACATGTGATGTTCGAATAGTACCTCTTTGATAATTTGGTTGTTCCAGCAGGAGGGAAGCTCATCTAAACAACATAAAACATATATAATGTAAACAACGTGCAGGATTAGAAAAAGAGAAAATAAAATAATATGAAACTTACTTGGTTCTTTGTTTCTTGACATTTTTGACCTCCCAAGTCCTCTTGTATACTTTGGAGGTGCAATCGGTCTTTCAACCACATCTCATTCATCAACCCCAGGTATAGGGTTTATCTGTAGTTCATAGGCCAACATGTACTAAAACACTTATGTTCATTGAACTGTGTGCTCGTTAGACCAATTCTGAAATAAAACGCAGAAAGAGATAATCTAACTGATGTTCAAGACTCGACTAAAACTGCAGTTACTTAATGTAAAGCCTAGTAAACAAAAAGAGGCAACCTTGTACTTAATACAATGCAGTTACTTAATAAAACGCAGAAAGAGGTAACCCTGTATTTTTTTATGACGCAGAAAGAGGTAACCCTGTATTTTTTTTATGGTTTGTAAGTTCCAGTTCAGTATATACAAAAGAAAACCCTAAATCTAATATCAATAATATTAATTAATATAACATCGCATTATGTTATTAGACATCGCATGTTTTAAATCGGTCAGACTTGCCCACGATGTAAAAAAGTAATCTAACATCGTTTTACGAAAATACCGATTTAAATGTATATTATTAACATCGGTTCTTAAAATGACTGGTGTTAAAAATTTTGTTCGAAAATTTGCGGGAACCTATTTTTGCAAAAAGCGCTAAGTTTTTAAGTGAAATGAAGAAGCGGGGAAAACTTTCACACTTAGAAAAAAATTGCGCCCGACCCCAAAACTGAAACAGATCGAAAACCCGACCCCAACTCTCGCTCGACTCCTTCATTCTGAGCTCACCCCAAAACAGATCTCCTCCCAAACTCGATCTCCATTCTCAACCCGACCCCAAACTTGACCTCCTCCTCCATTCTCTAGCTCAGACCCGGACCCAGCCTCCTCCGCCTTTCTCCGCATCCGCCTCCGACCCCAACCTTAACCCCCTCCTCCTTTCTCCTTCTTCGTCTCAGAAACAATGAACGCGAAGAACACCCCCACAGAGACCACCGGCGAGTCTCGATTCTTGGGAACCATCTCCGCCTCATCGATTCGAAACCTCCACCCCAGATCCATCTCAACCAAGCACGGAAAATCCTTCTTCAGCCCCAAAATTGCGGCACCAATTGCCCCAAAATTGCTCGCCCTCGAAAGCGTTTCGTCGAACTCGTTGAAGGACAAGGTTTATAGGATCTTCTGCAGGGAAAAGCGTAATCTCGCCGGTAGAAAGGGTAAGCTTCGTGATCCTTCGCTTTTCTTTTAAGCTTTATCGTGAACTGGATCTTTCAATTTCCGATTTCGGATTTGTTTGGAATCATTCGGTTGTAGAGAAACTGTATTAGAGGGATAGGTAGCTAAGTTTCTTATTTGTGGATCGTACTTGGAGATTTTAGTAGCTGAAATGGTATGCATTCAGATTCTTTTTTCCGATGGATCTACATCTGGTGAATGAAGCTTGGGCTTTGAGTTGTCAGTTCTAATTTCTAAGAAAAGAATAAAATTAGAACGATGGGCACTAACTATTCTGGGGAAGGAAGCACTGGCGGAATCATACAGAAAGTGATGGAAACTATTTTCAAAAGAGTGGAGACAACGAAAGATAACACGGAGTTCTTGATCAGGGTATCGTTTATTGAGGTAAATGTCTATTACTTTTTTTAGCCTGGTGTAAAGTTATGTGGTGTATATTGCTCATGATGAATTTGTGACACTCAGATATTCAAGGAGGAAGTGTTTGACTTGCTTGATCCAAATTCATCAACTCTCTCTAAAAATGAAGGGGCAGCTACTACAAAGCCTATAGCAAGAGTGCCTATTCAAATTAGTTAGAGAAACAGTGAGTGGAGGGATAACACTTGCTGGTGTGACTGAGCCAGAGGTTAGGACGAAGGAAGATATGGGATCATATCTGGTTCGAGGTTCTTTAGCTCGTGCTACAGGGAGCACAAACATGAACAGTCAGTCAAGGTGCAATGCCTGTTCTTTTTTCTGTTAAGACTGAAGCATTTAAGTAGATGACTAATTAACAAATATTAGTGATATATGTATGTCTTTAAGTTCAGGGCATATTATATTATTGCACTTTCTGTTTTTGTTTTGCATTTGATTTGTGGAACCAGTATTTGTTATGTAAATAAATTTGTCTATGTATAGATATCCCTGCTTTATATTTTTATTACTTCTTTATATATGATGGGGGTGGATAGACTTTGTCTAATTGATCATTAATAGGAAGTGTTGCTTTTGGCTTGTGTAATGACATACCTTTTGTTTTCATAATTCATATGTTGAGACATTAATTAACTCAAAAAAGACCATTTGTGTGCTTCTAATTAGCTTCATTAGGAAGGAACTGACATATTATTTCTATTGCTTTCTCTTTTTCTTCTCACAATGCAGTCGCTCACATGCTATATTTACAATAACCATGGAGCAAATTAAAGAAGATTTCTCACTGTCTGAATGGAGCAAATAATGATGATATCGGTGAGGTTTGTGGCTATTCAATCTGTAGTGGTGTTGTGGTTTGTGGAAAGAGACTCAAGTGCTTGGGCCTTAAACCCTAAGTTAAGGTTGTTTGCGGTTTTATACTCAGCAAGTAGATAAGCTAAATTGACGACAATATGATGCTCACTTTGAAACTTACTCAAACTCTCAGTGATACTATTGCAGGGAGTTTTTGGCTCAGCGTTCCAGGTTGGTGTTCCAGGTTGGACTTTTTAGTCTTGTTCCGCTTCGCAAGGTAACTACTTGCACTGTGGTTTGTTCAATCTTCCAACAATGTTGGGTGTTTTGTTCTTCTATGTTGTATTTGCTGTGTTCCTATTAGTTGCTTGTTAGCTTCCATGGTTCTACTTTTCGCAATGTCTTTTTAGTTTGCGATAGATGTGGCTGTTCAATTTATATACCTAAGTAATTATGTTAACCTTTCAGAGGAACTGTTGTCTCTTATTTTGTAAGGCATTGGCCACGCCATTTTTAAGACTCTTAAAGTTTGACATGCCTGTTGGCCACCATGATTGGCATTCGTTGTAGTTGAAAGCATCCTCACTTGTATATGCTTCTGAAATCAGGTAATGGTTATGGATTACAAACTTACATACCCCAGTGGGACTGCCACAACAATGTTGATCAATAGCTTTCACACTAGAAGTGGTGCAGAGATTGCTGGGTAAACTCTTATGTCTCAACTTCATGAAATGCCACCACTGAAACTGGTCATTCTTTCCCCTTCAAAAAAAAAAAGATTTAATATCCGAAGCCCTTTCTATCTGTTTTCATTCAAATAGAGGCCTGAGTTCAAAATGAATTATTTTTTTTTTTTACTTTTTTTGCACTGAATATATATGTACTCTTTTTATTGCAGGAAGCAAGTGCAATGTCTTGGAAAGTATCTAAGCATGAGTTTAATTTGGAGCTGCTTTAAGTGGTTCTTCAGTGGTATTGGAGATTCATGTGGGTTTGACAACTTTCCTAGCCTTGGATTGACACTTTTTAAGAACACGTAAGTAGCTTCTTTTTAAGAACACGTAAGTAGCTTCTATGTGCAGGTTTTATTTCGACTCCAGTCCTACTTATGTCGGATGTGGTCTTATTTGCCCTCACATAGTCAACTGCTCAGTACTTCTTGGGGCTATCATATCATGGGGTTTCCTTTGGCCTCTCATATCCCAACATGCTGGGCACTGGTATCCAGCTGACCTTGGTAGCAATGATTTCAAAGGTCTTTATGGATATAAGGTATTGTGGAATCATTTTTGTTGGAGGCAACAAGGTGGTCATTATAGCAATAATCTTGATTATATTTGTGGTTTGGCTCAATCCGTAATGTTTGTTTACAGGTCTTCATAGCTATTGCCCTTATTTTGGGGGATGGTCCATACAATTTGATCAAGATTATAGCCATTACTATCAAGGAAATATGCAATAAAAGTAGTAAACAGAACAATCTTCCTTTGGTTAAAGAAAAGTTGGGTGAGTATTCATATGATGTACAATATTCATGGATAATTTATTTGACACCCTTTAGTTCTTCACATTGAATCATATACGGAAGGCATTAGTTCAGTGTTGAACCTTTTTTTTTTCCCCCTCTTCTTAGCTTGTAGTAGTTATCTAGTAATCTGGATTGAGTTGTGACGTAAGAGCATAACTGGCTTAAACATCATTGTCATTTAATATTGTTGTTGTAATTAGGAATGCTAAAGTAAATTATTTGACTTAAGAGTAGCATTCTATATGTATTTACTGCACAGGCATACTGTGTGGTTTATTCTGCTAGATATAGATAAAGAGAACTTAAATTGAGTTCTGATAGTTGAGCCAAAACTAATTTTAATTTTAGGTCCTGAGTCAAGTTAATTGTTCAAGGCAGCTTTCATTGGTTAAATTATCTTATCAGTATCTTCTGAACTCACATTTATTGTCTAGTTATTCTTTGTGGGAATGAATATGTTTTCTGCTGAAGATTAATAGTTGTTATGTGCTTAGCAGATGGTGAGAGTTCTGAAGTAACCCTGGAACAAAAAAAGAGGGATGAGGTATTTCTCAAGGATAGAATACCTCGAGGTGTGCATTGAAATGGCTGATTATATACAGAGTTTGGTGTAAGACTTTTGGCTTCCATGATTTTGAGTAAGGCTAGTTTTTGCTTTGAAGCAAAGTTTGGTGTAGAACGTACTTTTGTAGTTGGTTGCTAATATGTTTCTAAGCTAGCCTTTGTAGGTTTTGGGTTTTATTTTGTGAATTATGTTGAATCATGAATTTGGAAAGAAAATTAATGGAAAGCTCCAATTTTTGGGTGATGAGAAATGTATTTCTTTTTCCAGCAACTAGATGAAATCGATGTCCTATGATTATCAATATATTGAATTGTAACTCAAAACCGATGTAATCAAAACTACTGCACATCGATTTCTCGATTTCTAATCACCAAACCGTAATCTATTATGAACATACAAATCACCTACCATGGAGGAAACCGATGTGTGGTCAAAAGGTGAACATCGGTTTTGGAAAGCAAAAACGATGTCTTCAATGAACTAACACATCAGTTTGAATAAAAATAGCCGACGTACATAATACCATTGAACATCGGTTTACTTAATTGGAAACGATGTTCTGTCTTAAAGGAAACATCATTTCTGAATAAAAAAATGATGTAGAATAAAGATACAGACATCGTTCCTAGGAAAATAATGTGGCAACCTACATGTAAAAATGACCACGAACAAACAATACTCATGGGAACTGATGTCTACAAGTGTATTGGACATCGCTTCTGGAATAGAAATCGATGCAAATGTTCAAGTAGGTATTGTTCGACATATACTTTTTTAAGCATAAAATGTGAAAATATGAAGAATTAGACATACCTAACATACAAAAATATGATGATTATAACGATTATACATCGATTTGTTTTTTAGAATCGATGTTGGTTGTTGTCTGGGACATCGGTTTAAAATGCACTTATACTGATGTCTATACTTTTCTCTACACCCACTAAGACATCGGTCGAAAATTAGTTTAACATCGGTCCTGAACCGATGTCTATGAACAAAATTCTAGTAGTTAATCAAACCATAAACCCAATTTCTTAATTACGAAACCTTAAGTCAAATGTCAATAACAAACCTAGACCTAATTTCTGAACCACTCATGTACTTAATCCATTAATAGTGAGAAAACTCATTCTGCGAAGGGAGCATGTTTAAATATGCTTACCATTATTTAGTTCTGCCTCTCCATCGATTCTGAAATAACTCCAATAGTTCATCATCACTAACTCATACCACGTTCAGAGATTTGCAATCTAACCTCTCCCTTTCTAAGATTCTAAAGCGTGAGATTTTTTTTTTCGGATGTTGAAGAGACGTGTGTGAGACTTTTGATTAGAATATAGGTTGAAATTTTCTGAATTTGAAGGACGAAAGTAACCCTTAAAAAATAGTGTGAGACGTCACGTGACCTTTTTTATCAAAAAAATTCACCGGCGGACTAAAGTGATAATCGGAGTTAAAATTGAGTGACTAAAGTGAAATTTTGTAAACATGAATGACCAGTGTCAATCAAGCAAAAGTTGAATAACTAAAAATGTATTTTTTCCTTTAAATTTTAACATAATAAATCAAACGTGAGAATGAGTCTCCCGTTTAGCTTGATTCTAAACTCCTTAATTAATCCATTAATTACTGATTCGAGATATGATGAGGAGACAAAATGCAGGAGAATCATCAATTTTGAACGAGAGAATAATATCACTGAGGTTCTCACTTCTCACACTGAGAGAATTAAACAGATCCAAAATAACCAGCTAAACAACACGCTATATTTACGTAACATAAGATACATAACCTAGTTCCAGAACCATACAAATATTGCTCATGATGAACACACTGATTATTGATTTTTCAACACAAACACTACTGACTAGATCATCTATTAAGGAGAAGCAAGTGCTTGTACACGTCGTCGATCGTCTCTAACTGCTGGCTATTCGCCGGTGCCGGCGACACCCAGGTCGTCTTTATGGGGATCTTTACCCGCACCGAAGACCGGGCCGCCTTCTCCAACAGGGTCCTTCACCTTGTCTTGGAGCTTATCAATCTGAACGCTTCCCTGGTCCTCCCGGGCACGTATGTCAGTCCTGCTTTTGTTCTCTCACTACACCAAAACTGGGCTTTTACGGCCTGCGATGTGCGCCGTAAAAGCCTATTTACGGCGCACAAAAACAGGCTGTAAATGCTCGCGCCGTAAAAGACATATCCCATTTACGGCATGCTTTTGTGAGCCATAAATGTTCATCTATGCACGCCGTAAAAGTGTTCCTACCGATTCTCGGATCTCTAATTTGAAATATAGGTGCGCCGTAAATGCTCAACAAAGCGCGCCGTAAAAGACTTTCTGTGGAACTCATTTACGGCACACATGGTATGCCATAAAAGAATACCTATAGAGTTATTTACGGTCCACATAGCACGCCGTGAAAGACTTTAGGCATAATTCTCAATGTCATTTGTGACACACTCTACACGCCATTATTGGCATTTCTTCTTTGCAAGAAATTTTATATTGCTGCTCATTTGCCAAATATGGCAGTATATTCAATGTAGCTGCTCAACTAACAATAATTCATTTCAAAACCTTTTATAGATTGTCAAAGAGCAAAGGTGAATTAACATATACCCAAGAGTAGAACTTGCGCGAGGAAGAGTTGAGATTTTTGCAATATCTTGAGAACAGGGTGATTAGATGGGAAGAAGAACTCGCGGGAAGGTTTGAGATTTTCGCTTTCAATTTTGGGGCATTGCGAACTGGTGATGAGTTTGCAAAGGGCATGACTTTCTTAGAAGAGAAAACTAAGAGAAGTAAGTAATTTTCGGGAAAGTTGCCAAAAGAGGGAAGAGAAAAGTGAGAGGGAAATCAGATATTTTAGGTTAAATTTCGCGCCTTAAAAAATTATGTTTTTACGGCATGCTTTTTTGCGAGCCATAAATAAGCTTTTCTATAGATGTTTTTACGGCATGCTTATTATGTGTGCCGTAAAAGCATAACACAATTACGGCGTGCTATTTTTGTGAGCCATAAAAGACAAACTGATAAGGTTATTAATGGCATGCATCTTATGCACGCCGTAAAAGAGTACATGACAAATGTTATTTACGGCATGCATCTTATGCACGCCGTAAAAGGGTAACATTTACGGCACAAAAAATTGCACGCCGTAAATTTTGCGCAGTAAAAGCCTTGAATTGTTGTAGTGTCTCCTCCTTCAACTGACTTGTATGTCGTCGCCGTGAATGACTCCGGCGGCTGAGCTCCCTGTGCTCCTGACATAGCTAGCTACGTATTCTGATAACTCTGAGCTGATGATTGAACGTAGTGAATTTTATGACGATATTAACTTTGCTCTGCAATGTTGATGCTGGAGTATTTTGTGGATTTATATAACCTTGAGATTTGGAGGTGGTCAATTATATTGCTTGAGCTGATGAAGCCATGATTCACTGTTTGCAGGACACATGTTCACTACTGAGTTTACGTGTCATAAAGTCCAATACACCAGATGTCTGTAAAAATTCCTGATAACTACGTTTATGTATCACTGTATGTATTTATGTTTCTAAAAAACAAAAAACATGTATTTATGTTTCTAAAAAACAAAAAACATGTATTTATGAGTTGTTCCACAGTATTCTGAGCAAAATATTTTGAATTTTTGATTAAGAGGTAAAATTATTTCATGCATTGGCTAGTTTGAGATTTACGTCTCTATTGAACTAGTTTATATATCTTTATAGCAAATAAGGTTTTTTTTTTTTTTGAATCGAAGTAGGTCAGCCAGTTTTATAATATTCAGCAAGCAGTACCAGAAACGACACACCCCTGAGGGGCCGACAGAAAGAGCCGTCCTTAGGACATACAAAGTACCTATTCTAGAGAAAATAGAACCTTACACTCCCGGGTACACCCACCTTTTAAGGAAGTTCACGCACCTTATTTCTAACAAAACCTAGAAAACTCAGAAGCTCTTTGAATAAAATATTACAACCGAGCATCTAGATTTTGCGACCCATAGGAAATTTAAATATTGCTAGTAGATGAGATCGCAAATTCCTCATCTACCATAATAAAATAAAAAATAAAAATGAAAAAAGCATCCCGAACCTTAGCAAAAATTGAAACCAAAGCCCAAAAAGAGCCTAGACCCAACCATATGCTAAGGACATCCCAAGCAGTGGCTTTTCCCATCACCACACCGTCGCCGCCGCCAGCTGCAGCGCCACCGTCCTTGTTGAATCCCTGCAATGAACCTGCTGCGCAAATCGGGATCCCAAATCCGTCCCCGATCTCGGGAGATCCAATGAGATCTTCACTTGGGAAAACCTTCATTGTCCTCCAAATTCCGCAACTGCAAACTGGTGTCGACCTTGAGAATACGGCCCAGATGGCCCCTGCAAATCTAACATTTGGGAAAACCTTCATTGTCCTCCAAATTCCGTCGCCGGAGATGAAGGCCTCTCCGCCACCATACCAGCAACTCCACACCCAGAAGTGATGCGCACCGACAGCAATACACCCATTGGAGTTGTTTGGCTCTAATTTTGCTGCAGCTGGTCAACAGTCTCTTTTCTGCGCGGGCGTGCCAGCACCGTTCGGGTGCGGTCGTCGGGGGTGTCCCTTGACCTGACTTCTATCAAGCGATTGTAGACGAGGAGAGCACCAACCTCGTCGTGGGATTCTTTGTGCCTCGTGGTGAGGACTTTGCTGAAGTTTCTTCTTGTTAACACAATCGATACTCAATATTGCAGATTGAGCAGAGCGAAATCACCGGGAAATGTTGAGATCTTGCTAAAGCGTGACTTTAGCTTGGCTGGGTTGCTAGGGCGTTACCCTTGCTTGGCTGGTTTTGTAACCGTTGTGGTCGTGGCACTACCGTCGGCTCCCGAGGAGACTAGGACCGAAGCACGTTGACAGAGAGTTTGGTGGCACTGAAAGTCGGCTTCTGAGAAGACTAGGACTAGGAGTGTGATCACCGGTAAGAGAAAGAGAAGGAGAAGAGTTCCTCTTAGAGAGGTTGCTCTAGAGAGAACTTAGATCATCTTAGAGATGTTTTGATGTTGTGTTGTGAATGTGTTTTTTAGAATGAGAGGAGAAGGTGTTTATATAGGGAAGAAAAAGAAGAGTGAAATGATGAGTGGAAGAAAAATAATGAAAGTAGATCTAAGTTCACTTGTAAAATATGGAAAAGATAGAGAAAAGATGAAATGAAAGCAAAGCATGAAGGTGCAGCAACATGGAAGTGGTGATGATCTATTAAAGAGATTGTTGTAGAAAAATATATCCAAGGAAAAAGAGAAAAGCATCTAGCTTTCTTCATGTGGGTAGGAAACATGAACATGTGAATATTGAGCTGGTTTTAGGTCAGTTTCTGCCCCTTTATTCCTTCAATTATTTCTCCAACAAGACTTCATTATATGCCTTCGACTTCTTCATATGAAATGTTCCACTATGAGTGTAGATCATCCTGACAAATTTTCAGATTTTTATTCCATGTGGTTGGGCCGAAAATGCTGCTGGACCTCTTACAGGTCCAGTTTTCCAGTTTTGCTTCTGTAGAAAATTGGGCTGATTGTTTGAAGGCCTTCCACTCAAAAAAAGCTCTTGCACTCTTCATAAGAAATGATCCTTGGGCTGTCTAGAATGGATCTGGAAAGTTTCAGCACATTTCGATTTCATTTGGTTAGTCTGCCACCCCTCCTTCCTTGTCTAGCTCGGTTTTTCCTAGCCGAAGTAGGAAAATATGCTAAAGTTGACTTGTCATACTTCCATAGTAGGCTTTATTTAGCCTCTAAATATATATTTCGAGCTTGTCGACAATATATAGCTTGAGTCACTGATATTGGCTCAATTTCTACAAGACGTGCCTTGTCAGGCCAAAATGCTTATTTTGGGTCCAAACAGGAGTCACCTCCTCGTCCGCCGCCGACCTTATCAAACAAAACAAACAAAACCAGATAATCAACTTCCGATTGTACCTGAGCACCGCCGCCACCTGCACGATCAAAATCACCCAGACCTCCGCCACCCAAGATCGTATCCGGAGGAAGACTCCGGATACCCAGCCACCAACCCATCAATCGCAGCCTCACCAAGTTTCCAAGACCACACCACCCCGCCACCGACTCAGAAATCCGATCCGCAGCCGAATCATCCCTCAGCGCTACCACCGAAAGACCCAGCCCAGCACGACAAACCCTCTCGCCCTGAGACCACCCCGAATCCTCTAGAAATCCCGGCCAGCAGACCGAGAATTCACGAGAAGTCGCCGCTGCATCAAAAACCAATACCTCACCTCCACCAGTCAACCTAGCAAGGCCAAGAAATAGTAGGCCGAAGCCTAAAAGAATCTCCCAAAAGGAGAAGGTACAGGCGACGCTGGCCCCGAGCGGGGCAGCGTTCCCCAACCCTAGCGCTCTGCTAGGTATTTCATTCATCATAATAAATAGCAAATAAGGTTTACTTGATGGATAACTATAATATATAGTAAATTATTATCATATTTATACATAATTATTTTTCCATACTTCAATAAATTTTATATTCTAAACTTTATGGATAACTATAATATATAGTAAATTATTATCATATTTATACATAATTATTTTTCCATACTTCAATAAATTTTATATTCTTCTACATAATCTTTACGACTTGAATCTCTTTTTGAAAAATAAAAATATTAAAACATGCTAACAGTATGTCATAACATAAAAAAACTATGGCCCGACAATATGGTGGTCCAACAATACTGTATTACATTATATCTTCGTATGGTGAAAGCAATAAATACATAAGTATACCTGTATTACATCATATGGTGAAAATGATAAATAAATAAGTATATTGGTCCGAAATATGCGCCCTCTTAAAGTAGCTTAAGGCAAAACTTGCTGGATTCAAGCTAATCCTAGTAAGAATAGGAATTAAATTTTGTATTTAGGAAATAAAACATGAGCATTTTAGATCACAACGTGGTATACACTGCCAAGCCTACTAAGAAACCCAAAAGAGCACCGGCTGTGACTTCAACTTCAGTGTGGCCAATCGTTTCTTTCAATGGAGTAAAACTTCCAGCTCTTTCTAAACCTTCTTCAGCATCAGTTCCTAAGCCAGAAGACATGATCTGCGTCTGAGTGGTTTGACTCATTTCGGTGATTGACTGAGATACTAAAGGGGCATTTGTTGCTTTTGATGAAAAAGACTTTGCAAGGGACTTGAGCCTATCCAACTGTAACGAAGATGATGGTTTAGGTTGAGAATTAAGTCTACCTCTATCTTGGGATGGGATTGTGTTCGCCCTTGTAATTTGAGGCAGTATTTTGTTCAGTACTCTTGCGTGGTTTCCAGCTTCTCTTCTCACCCCCTGAAAAAGTAAGGAACTCCCTTCAGTTTTAGTCCAGAACTTGAGACCTATGAGCAGGTACAAATGTAAAACTTCACATCAAAAGACTGCATATAGGGCAAGTCTAAAGGAAAAGGAACAAAAACAGAGAAGGAAACCCATGAAGTAAAGATGAGCACTAAAGCTAATGAATATTTTCATACTATATTTACTGATCAAACATCAGACATGGACATCCTTATGCAAATAGGTTCCACCGTTATGATTGATGTGATCTGTGGCCAGTTAATCACAATAGGATCAGTAAACTATGGTTTCCTAATAGACCAAAATGAACGTTTCGAAGCCTCCTTATACAGCATTGATGTAAAATCTATTTTGCATATAAAGGTGTAATAGGCCTAGGTTCAGGGCTTTACATATGATATCTCCATAGACAAACCACCAAGTACAAATACTGGCAAGGTGGAGTATGGATTTCAAAAGTACAAAACTGCCCCATCAATCATTGTCAGCAGAATGGCTCTTGGTCAGGTTTAAACTGGGAATGCCAACAGTTAAACATCGTAATAACAAGCAGAAGAAGAGGCTCCAAGAAAGAATAAAGTCCTCTATCATCAGCATCGAATAAGAAGAATGCAATATTTTTACCGGTCTCACAAAAAGATAAAGTCTTTCTTTATTTTGATTGTACTGAAAACTAGTAACTGCATCTGTGATTCCTTAGTACTCTGAAGCATCTGTTTCCTGATGACTAAGATGGAACAGAGAGATACTATGCAGCCCCTCAACTTGCAGAGTATAAATCTACAATCAGCATGCGCTCACATTAATACTTCTAACTAATTGAAACAACCTATTTTGTATCATCATTATTAGACTGTCAGACAGGAAATACTCTAATGTTTTGGTGCCCTTTCTGTCATCTGTCTAAAAGTAAGTTCTGGACTAAACCCCATTAGATAAAAGCTAATTTGCTCGTATATTATTGTAACATCAACTTTATGTTGGTGAGCATTATCAGCAGATATTCCGATATGCTAACATAATAAATGAGTAGAGAGTCACTTTTTCGTTCCTCTTTAATCAGACCTCATGAAACCAACAATTAGATTGCAAATACTTTAGAACCACAAATCCTGTCAAGCAAACAATCCCAAATTTTCAAAACAGTATATTACCATTGAACAAAAATCAAGTTTGGCTAGAATTAAGCTGTTTTCAGTGTCAAATACATCAAATTCAGAACTCATAAACAGTATTTCAGCTCAAATTTTCATTAATCAAAATATGTAGACCTATCAAATTAATAGCATCAACGAGAAAACAGATAAAGAAAGAAAGAGATATGTCAACATTAATACCTGGGCATCATACATCACAATGCCTGCATAAACAACAGTCAAGCCAAATATCGAATCTGACAGCCCCCTGATTCGTAACCAATACAGTCATGAAGCGAATATCAGTTCATTGATTTAATTTTCAACCAAATGCAGGTGCAAACAAATGAGAAATGGTGCATACCTTTCAAGGCCAAGCGTTGTTGCAGTAGCCACCATTGCCTACACATAGAGAAAACAGCAACAAAAGCAATTTTCGGCATGAGTCGATATCCAACTGAGAGTATGAACAATCACTTGATTCTACATTTACATAATTGGATTACAAAATTAAGAATAGCTTACAGAGGAATGCGTGGAAGGGAAGCCTCCGGCCTGAAGGGTTGACTTGAAATCAAACTCTTTGCCATACAGAATTACATTAGTGAAAGGCTTGGACAGCTGCCCAATTACCCCACAAACTCCAGCTGCAACCAAAACCTTTATAAAAACAAACAGATGACCAAGATTTCATTCAGTTACCATACCATCAATACAAGCCAACAACAGTTGAAAATTGCGAATGAAAGCATGAAAATTTAGAGACACCCGGAATTGGTTTTCACCTTGTTATGGGCAAGTTGAGCGAATTCATCTACTAACTGAGCTTTCAGGCAAAAGGGTGTGGATGGTTTTGACTTTCTGAGGCAGAGAGGTTTGTCAAACATGAGATTATGGTGCTTTCCTGAGTGAGTGAGAGCCCAAGAATTGTGAAATGCACCACAGCTGGAAATGCTCCAAAATTGGAGCAACATGGTCTCTCACTCTCTCTCTTTTCCTGCACTCCTTCTACACCGGAGAGACTCACAGTGATAGTCAACCACCAATGACTCTTTCTCTCCGCCCCTGATGGATAAAGATTCATTCTTTTGTAGAGCTTGTAGGACTTACCAACTTTAAAACTAAAATTTTAGGTTTTACCGACTTTAAAACTAAAATTTTCGGTTTCAAAATAGAACTACTAATTACCTACTAAAATTTTTGATATCTAATCATAACTACTAAATTTGGTATTTTGATTTTCGGTATTACTAAATTTACAATAAATATCTTTTATAATAAAAATGAGAACGAACGATAGGTGGATTTTTGAATTGAATAAATTGTCGAAAACTTTGTATTCATCTCCCTTATTTAATTGTAGCTCTCTTCTGCATATATGACTTGTCATGCTCAATAAAACTAATTATATAACAATCTTTTACAAAGTTACTTAAAATACATGTACTATCAATTTAGTAACAACAATCAGTAATAATGTTAATACTATTATGAAAATAATATGTTTATATTTCTTCATATACATGTATATGTATTGAAAACCAAACATATAACTAATATTTTAATAATCGGTAAATTCAGTATTTATCAAAACCAACCAACTTTTTCGATAATTTTTTTTTTTTTTAACAAACCCAAATAGAGCGACTATCATTCATTGAAAGCCAGAAAGGGCCATTACATATCTTCCCTCTACCATCAAGGGGTAGATAAAGAGTTTGTAGTAGTAGCATAGTGATACATAGATTAGGTCCAATCATTTGACGGTTCCATGCTCATAAAGGAAGCCTATAGACTATTAATTACTACATAGTAAATAAGTCGAGTAAACTAGACTCGATGACGCTCATTAAAAAACAACTAGAAGCATAGCTCCCTAACAAAGTAGGGAATTAGTTTAATCAAAAAGACTAAACTAAAAATAGGGCCTAGGTCAAAACCCAACCCAAAACTAATAGCCCAACAGCAGCCCTAACTCAGGCCCAACAAGAATGGCCTAACCCGAGCCCAAAGTCAAATTCCAGCCACACTGGTCGTCGACCGTCGCAACCCAGCGCCAGACTTCGCCCCTGCAATCCAACGCCGGACCTCGCACCACCGATCCAACGCCAGACCTCGCCGCCTCAATCCCACTCCGAACCTCACCACCGCGCTCACGTCAAAGCCCGACTGAGCCACGCTGCTTCGAACCCAGCCTCTCAAGATGCAGCCGATCCAGCACCCCGCCATCATGTCGCCGATCCTCGGTGTGGAGGAGTCTCGACGAAGCCGACCCCCGTTGCACCGCCGCCCACCGTGCTCTAGATTTCGTCTGGTGCTCATCGTCAGACCATCTAGCCAAACCATATCCCACAAGACTTTCAGGCATATAGTGTTCAAACACCCGTCCGGTAGCAACTCATTACCAACGAGCGCCGCCGGACGAGGAGGAAGTCGCAAACCCTTGACCCAAGCCGGCCGAGTTTTTTGGAGCTCACAGAGAGATAGCAAAAACCGAGTCTAGACCGTTGTTACAGATACCAATGCTATTTCTTTTACTTTTTCGATAATTCTTGAGTCTTACCAAACTTGAAATATCAGTTGATATTCGGTCAGTTCAATAATTAATTACTAAACTAAATGACAATTCTATTCTTTTTTTCATTGGGTACTTGGTTCTGCGGTCAAACTGATAAAAAAGTCACACCAGGTAAAAATGTCAAATACCAAAATGCCTACGACGTCGTTTGGTTAGACAAAAGGGTTACAAAAGTTTTAAGCTTTAGTAAAAACCCTAAATCCCCAAATTGGGCAGCAAATTTTGGAGTAATTGCAAATCCCTGGATTCCCAAACCAACTGGAATTCAGCTTTTCCGCAAAAACCCTGAAAAATGGTTCTTCCATGAATATACAGAAACCATGAAACCCCTCCTCCGCCCCATCCACTACTTCATTCCCAAACCCCCATGGCGGCGCCGCTACTCCCACACCCAACCAGACCCATCTCCCACCGCCCATGACCTCCTCACCATCCTCAACAAATCCGACGGCGCTGAATCCCTGATCTCACACCTCTCCAATAACAAGCTCATCTCTCTGATCCAAGAACACCACACAAACCCACAATTGGGCTTTCGCCTCTTCATCTGGGCCACCCAAAGATCCAAGCTTTGCACCCGAATGTGTCGTTCCACAGTGATCGACATGCTCCTGGAGGACGATAATGGTGTTGAACTCTACTGGAGGACTCTGGAGGAGTTCAGAGATTCCGGGATTCGAATCGGGTGTGATGCATTTTCTGTGCTGATCAGAGGGTATGACAAGCTGGGCATTGCCGAGAAGGCGGTGGAGGCTTTTTCAAGGATGAAGGATTTCGATTGTAAGCCTGATGTTTATACTTACAATGCGGTTTTATATGTTTTGGTGAGGAAAGAAGTGTTTTTGTTAGCTTTAGCTGTGTATAACCAAATGTTGAAGTGTAATCTTAGTCCCAGTAGGACTACCTATAGCATTTTGATCAATGGGTTTTGCAAGAGTAGGAAAACCCAGGATGCGATTCAGATGTTTGATGAGATGACACAGAGAGGGATTGCACCCAATACCGTTACTTATACTATTATCATTTCCGGGTTGTGCAAGGCAAAGAGGGCCCATGATGCGCATAGGCTGGTCGATACGATGAAGGAAACTGGGTGTACTCCTGATGTGATTACTTACCATGCTTTGCTTGATGGGTATTGTAAGTTAGGTAGGCTTGACGAAGCTTACGCGCTCGTGAGGTTGTTGCAGAGGGATGGTTATGTTCTTGGAGTGGAGGGATATAGTTCCTTGATTTTGGGTTTGTTTAGAGCTAGGAGGTTTGATGAGGCACATGAGTTGTATGGGAAGTTGATCGATGAGGGGATTAAGCTTGACGTTATCTTGTGTACTATATTGATTAAGGGGCTGGCAGACGCTGGCAGGGTTACGGATGCTCTGAACTTCTTGAGTGAGATGAGTAAGAAAGGTTTGGTTCCAGATGCATACTGTTATAATGCTGTCATCAAAGGGTTCTGCGATTTAGGTCTTTTGGATGAAGCTCGATCTCTCCATCTTGAGATTTCGAAGCAAGATTGCTTCCCTAATGCCTGCACTTACACCATTCTCATTTGTGGTATGTGCAGGAATGGGCTGATAGGGGAAGCAGCACAGATATTCAATGAGATGGAGAAGCTTGGATGTGTTCCTTCTGTTGTAACCTTCAATGCTCTTATTGATGGGCTTTGTAAGGCTTCTAAGCTTGAGGATGCACAGTTGCTGTTTTACAAGATGGAGATAGGAAAAAAACCTTCGTTATTTCTTCGTCTTTCTCAAGGTAGTGATCGGGTTATTGATAGTGCGAGTCTTCAAAAGAAGGTGGAGCAATTGTGCGAGTCAGGATTGATTCTTCAGGCCTATAAACTTCTGATGCAGCTAGCTAGTAGTGGGGTTGCCCCCGACGTCATCACTTACAACACTCTAATCAATGGGTTTTGCAAAAATGGAAACATAGATGGTGCTTTCAAACTCTTCAAGGATATGCAATTGAAAGGGATCGCCCCAGATTCTGTTACATATGGAACACTTATAGATGGACTTCAAAGGGTTGAAAGAGAAGAAGATGCCTTTGTGGTCTTTAATCAAATGGTGAAGAATGGATGCACACCTAGCTCTGAAGTTTACAAATCACTGATGACTTGGTCTTGCAGGAATAGCAAGGTTTCGGTAGCTGTTAGTCTTTGGTTGAAGTACCTGAGCAGCCTTCCTCACAGAGAAGAGGAAGCAATCAAAGCAATAGAGGAAAATTTTAAAGAGGGGCAAATTGAGAAGGCGATCCAAGGCTTACTTGAAATGGATGTAAAGTTTAAAGATTTAGATTTAGGACCATACACTATTTTGCTCATTGGTTTGTGTCAGGTGCAAAGAGTGGGTGAAGCTCTGAGAATGTTTTCTGTACTTCAGGAGTACAAAGTCAATGTCACTCCACCAAGTTGTGTGCACTTGATAAATGGTCTCTGCAAAGAAGGGAATTTGGACCTGGCAATAAATGTTTTCCATTATACTCTGGAGAGGGGTTTCATGTTAATGCCCGAAATATGCAATAAGCTGCTCAAGTGTCTTCTTCGTTCCCGAGACAAAAAGGACCGTGCCTTTGATCTCATTCGTAGGATGAGAAATTTTGGATATGATCTTGATGCTTGTCTTCACCAGACTACAAAGTTACTTCTACAATTTCACTAGACCATGATGGAATTGGTAATTTGTGTCAATACATTTTGTTCATGGCTGACGCTAAGGAGGAGCTACTTTGATCTTATAACCACAAATGGCAACAATTCTTGACCGGTGGTTCGTTCCCAGGCTTGTCTGTTGGTCAAATTATATCTACTCCATTGATTGAATTTTTTGCCCATGAATCTCATGATACACTTCTTCAACAGTTCAATGTGAGATTACTGTCCGGAAATTGTTTTAGAACAGAGAGTTTGTTGCACAATCTGACACCCCCTTCCATCAAACCTTGTCTTTTTCACTGGTGTTGGTGCATAGGAGGGTTGCTGTAGATTTTTCAGATTACCAGAGAAATAAGTAGGAGAGTGCTCCTTATGAAGTGGATGACATGGATCATTTTCTATGCATCCAAATTTTTTGTAATTTACACAGTGAAATCCTTGTAAGAATATCAACTTGAGAAACAGGAAGGTTATCTTTCCCTTCCACTTTGACAAAGAGCTACTCTTCTGACCTCATTATTGCATGGTGCACGGTATCTCAGGAAACGGTTGAAACACAATTTTGATTACTGAAGTATTTTGCTGATTAGCAATGCTGATCTCAGTATATAATTTTCTTTTGCACTGCTCTTGATCTGCTGATGGAACGGCTGAACAATATGCACTGCTCCTGTTGTGACTCCATCACTATCAGCAATTTGCATCCAACAAACTCAGGTAACTCAAATTGTTTCAGACCTAATCTTTACCCTTTTAAGATGTTGGAGGAAACTGGATGGTTTTATACTTTTATTGATTTTTTGTTTCTGTCTTTTAATCTGCTTGAAATATTAAAATTTTTATTCTTATACTAATTCGCACGTTGCTGGATTATGTGGACACTTACATGTGTGGAAAATAAAGATATTGAAGTAATATTCTGTCTTTCCTAATCTCTTTTTTTTTTTTAAATATTAGGCCACCCGTATAGTAGAATTTTTTTTTTTGTTACTGTTACAAGTCCTCGCCATACACAGATATTGAGTTATTGACAATTGTGTGTTGTTCATAGTCCCCTACTGGTCTTCATTGTTGATATTGAGTTCTTGACAATTACTGAAATTCCTCCACTGTTCATAGTCCCCTACCAGTCTTTATTGTTGAATTGAACGATGAATTTCTTCCAAGTCTCCAATTTTTTACTAGAATTAATTTCCCAAAAAATTTGTGATGTTTTCGTGAAATACCACCGGTCATACTACCTTTCAGATGCCTTCATTTCATGTTGTGTATGACTAACCTCCTGTTTTACTTGTGGTATGTAGCTGGCACAATTAAGCTGGACTTGATGAAGGGGATTGGCTCAGAATATAGTTCTTTTTCTTTTTCAGACCAAATTTGGCCATGGCAAAAAAATAGAATGAATTTGCAGGCTGATCAGAAAAGAGCTGAAAGATCAAGAATTTGCAGTGGTGGATCCTATATGTCTCAGATTGGTTCTTTACAGGCATGGTTCTCTTTTGATGCCAAGATTTTGTTGGCCATTTGAGCTTCTTCCCAGGGCAGTAACCATAGCTTCCAAATGGTTGAAAGTTGCATCCAGTTATCCTGTGTCACGCCTTGAAAAGCTACGTTTCCCCTTCAGATATTTTGCATAATATCTATGATGATGGGATGATGCAAGAGCAGCCTGTTGATTACAATAAATACAGGGTGAAAAGAACGTGCTGCAATCACTGAAGTCTTTGTTCAATGGCAGTATCATAGTAAGGAGTATGCAATGTGGGTCGAGTTGCTGGACATTCAAGCGATAGTTCTGGCTTTAAATCCTCGAGGACATTGGCTGTATCGGGATGGAAATGTAAGAAAACCAAGAGCCAGTCAATTTTTGAAGTTCATAGGAAAGTATCGTGCAAACCAAGCCTTAAGAGCAGGGAGGCATGATTTATTGATCAAGATTGGTGTCCTAATAAAATTTCTCAATGCACTCTGTTTTAGAGTCTTTGTAGAAGGGCTCTACAATCATCATTTGTCCTGTATATAAATGACCATTGATTAAAGTCCGTACAACGCGTTTGGCAACCCAACTTCTGCTTGTTCCTTCAATAAATTGATCATGAAATTAACTACTCAAAATTTGTATCCAATTGATGCAAGTAATCTCTGAAGTATTCAATAATTACTACAGTCCACTATAGTTGTTTTGGTTGTTGAGGGTGGTTTAGTTCCCCCCCCCCCCCCCCCCCCCCCCCCCATTCGTATCTTTTTCTTCTTTATAAATTTTAGGGTATTTTTGGTTTCAGCTAAAAAACAAAACAAAATAAAAATGGTAGTGCCCTGCTTCCCTTTCAAACCGAAACGGAATCCTTGCTTAGCATGCATGAGCTGTTATCACTAGTCAAAGTAGAGTCATAGCTGATGTGTGTCACAATCAAGGTCTGGAAATGGAATTCACCCAAAGTTCAAACTTTTTCTATTTCTTTCCTCTTCTCATTGGAAATCACATGCATGCATGATCCATTAATTACCAACCTAACAACCCCAGAAGCTTTTCTTCTCCTCATAAATATGTTTAAACCAAACAGACTAATTATGTATTGGAAAACAAAATTTATTGAACTTACAGTAATACTTCCATACTAGAAAAGCTAGCCAGTCTGAAAATGGTTCAGAGCTAGCTCATAGTTCTATGCTCTCTCTATAATCTCATACATATTGCAGAAGACCTGAAACTACACCGTTTCTAAGTGATCGGCCGGCAATGTGGAGCTCTTGTGTCTCTGGTTGTTATACTACTTGCTTCTCTTCTTCTCTTCTTCACTTGGTAGCTCTGGTCTCTGCTGATCAGGGCTCCACCACTAGTCAGTGGCAAACACTCAAAGGTAAAACATATATGTTCGTTTAATCTATCTGTTCTCATCTCCCTGAGCGAGTATGTTGATTTTGCCACCTCTGGATGTTTTGTTAGTATTAATTCTTTATTTCTTTGGTTGTGGAGAAAATGGAGGAGACTGGAAATGGAAAACTGAGTTGATATTATCTTTTCCGATTTCGTTGAAGGTTTTCTTGCAATTGGTTCTCAAATTAAGAAAATGATATAGACAATAGAAATGAGTTGTTCAATAAAGAGAGTGGGCATGTTACAGCAATTCGCTTTAGTTAAATCGTTAGAGAAGGAGAAAAACCTTTAGACTCGCTCTATCCCTGGACAAGTTTAAGCCCGTACATTTAATACCAGAAACACTGACACTTTGAATTGCTTTGAGATAGGAATCATAGGATCTTCTATAGGGTTTGTCCTATAATTGTCTGGAAATGTTTTAATTGTAAAATTTCAGAAAACAATGATTTTTTTGTTTGAAAGATTGTACTCTTTCAGTGATTGGAACTGATAGAAAATTTTGGGATCTAGAGTTTCCCCTTATTTGGCCTTCAGATTTTTTAGTTCAATGTTTGTAATTTGTATCATATCTAGAACATTCTCCGCAGTATGTTTAATGTACCTTATTGGATGGAATTGATTTGCAGGGAAGCCGCCTTTGGTCATAGCACGCGGGGGTTTTTCAGGACTATTACCTGGTTCTAGTTCTGACGCATACAAGTTAACATTGTCCACTAGTGTACCAGATGTGTTATTTTGGTGCGATGTCCAACTAACAAAGGAAGGAGCTGGAATTTGCTTTCCAGATCTGCTACTGAATAACAATTCTAATGTTGATATCATCTATCCAAAGAAGGACAAGACTTACATAGTTAATGGAGTTCCTACTGGCGGATGGTTCACCATCGATTATACTCTCAAGGACCTTGCAAATGTTTATAGTGAGTAGCATTTTATTTGAACTCGATCAGTGGAATAGGAAATTCAGTTTTATTTTTATCACATGATTATTGGATTTAAAGGATGTGCTTTTTCATGTTTGATCTTTTAAGATGTGCCTTTTTCTTATCTGTAATCTGTTACATATGCATTTCAATCATGTTACAAATGATAGAGAGGTTTATGAGGGACTGCTCATCTTTGATTGCCAGGCAGATATTGCTCCGACACCTGCAGCTATTGATGGTTTTGAAAAAGAAAAAGGGGGGGGGGGGGGGGGGGGGGGGGGAAGGAATTAGCTCTCTTGTTTCCTTTAGCACATTTAAATGAACAGTTTCAGTCCGCTCTTGTGCAATCGATATTTGGAGAGGCCTATTCTTATATTTTGTGTTGAAATTGATCTTCTAACTGCTCATGTTAGGTTTTTTTTTTTTTTGGTCAAGCCATGTTAGTTGTAAATTTATAATCAGTTAACTAGTTGAAGGACCTAAGCTTGAAAAATAATGTCTTGGTTCTTTACGTACACCGTCATGAAATGATCCTAGAACTTTTATGTGTTCCTTTGTTTTGACTTTTTGTCAAGCATGTTTACTTGCACCCTGATGAATCTATCATGCACTGTAGGATGCTGCACAAGGATCATTTTTCATTTTTGTTGAATAAACTAACTCCAGAGTCTGTTAGATTGTTGATTATTCATTGAAGTACATGGGTAAGTTGTGAATTTGGCACATTAACTGTTGCTACACATGCATTAATTCAGCCATGCTTTAGGTGTATTATGGACCTGTTCTTAGTTAATGCTCTGATTGCTGGAAGTTACTCACTAATTTCTTGTTACTCAAACAGTTACTCAGGGAGTATTTAGTCGAGCTAATAGGTTTGATGACAATATGTACCCAATTCTCACCGTTGAAGATGTGGCTATGAATTTGACACCACCAGGCTTATGGTTGAATATTGAGGTAACTGGTAGACTATAGGTTCTCCTGTCTTAAACTGTAATGTTTTTCCTTCATCAATTTACTTAGATTTCTAAGAATATTCAGCCAACTATAGTCTGACGCAACCTGAATTTTTCCAATGCTTTTGCAGAACAATATCTTCTTCTCACAACACAACTTGAGTATGAGAAACTTTGTGCTTTCTTTAATGAGAAAAGTGGTTGTGAATTATATCTCATCACCGGAGGTGGCTTTCCTGAACAGTATTAAAGGAGTTGTTAGTCCAAGAACTACTAAGTTGGTCTTTCGGTTTCTGGAACAAACTGAGATTGAGCCTTCAACCAATCAAACTTATGGATCTCTGTTAAAGAATCTCACATTCATCAAGACATTTGCCTCAGGAATTCTAGTTCCTAAAACTTACATATGGCCAGTCACTAATGACAATTATTTAGAACCACACACTTCACTTGTTTTGGATGCTCATGAAGCAGAACTAATGGTATTTGTGTCCGATTTGGTGAATGATGTGCCATTACCCTACAACTACAGTTATGATCCATTAGCTGAGTGCCTGTCATTCATAGACAATGGCAACTTCACTGTTGATGGTGTGCTGTCTGACTTTCCGATAACTCCATCAGCAGCCATAGGTAATTTATTTTCTTCTTCTGTTAGGCTAAATACTGTATTATTTTGTTTTTATTTTAGTATTGGTGTATGGATAGTTCTCTTTTACAAACTGTTATCAATTGTTTTTTGTAAGGGTTCATTTTAGCTGATCTAAGGTAGCCAGGTAGGTTCGATGTTTAAAACATGAGAAGGAAATAACACAGAAACTACTGCAATATTTTACAGCTTATTGCCATTGAAGCACTAATTTTTTGTTTAATGATGTTGGTTTCTCCTAACTAGTGCAGATTGCTTTGCTCACCTAAGACAAAATGCTCCAGTGCAAGGTATACATGTCATTGTTTTTTGATGCTTAAATATAAAATTTGATCCTTTTCCCAGTATAGTTTATTAACATGGGCAATTCTTTGATCATCATATTTCTAGTCACTTTTTTTTCATCTTTCTGATGCTGCAGACAAGCCTTTGGTTATATCAAAAAATGGAGCAAGCGGAGACTACCCTGATTGTACTGATTTGGCATATATGAAAGCACTTGAAGATGGTGTGAATGTACTCGATTGTCCTATCCAAATGTCCAAGGACGGGATACCATTTTGCTCCAGTTCTATAAACCTTATTCATAGCACAACAGTTGCTCAATCAAGTTTTCAGAACTTAACAATGGTTGTTCCGGAGATTCAGGCTGACAATGGAATATATACCTTTAGCCTGACATGGGATCAGATCAAGACATTACAACGTAAGTTGAAATATAACCTTTTACTTTTCAATATTTCTCTCTTACAAACGCAGAACCTTGATGTAGTGCCTTTTTTCCTAGTTTACACAGGTTATTTGTACACACATAACACATAGAGCACCCACAGACCACATTTAGTGTTGCTCTTACAAGTTATGTGATCAGGTAGTCAAGTTCAACTTTCTGGACCAAGTATTTGATATCCTGTTGTGTCTTTTTTTTTTTTTTTTTTCCGTGTAAATCTGTAGCAAGTATATCAAACCCCCAGCAGACTCGGTACAAGTTGTACAGGAATCCAAGGTTCAAAAATGCTGGGACTTACTTGAGACTATCTGATTTTTTTACCTTGGCAAAGAACAGGAGCTCTGTTTCAGGTGTCTTAATCAGCGTAGAGGTGAGTAGTTCAAAGTTTATCTGCCTGGTTTATGATAGCATATTTTCAATTTTGTAAACACATGGCTATTGCTGAATGTTTTGCATCTCGGACTGGTGAAAATTAATATTTTTGCTTTCTACTGATGATGACATTGTACTATTTTCTTTCAGTATGCAGCATATCTTGCAGAGAAGCAGGGATTAAGTGTAACAGATGCAGTCATTAATGAGTTGAACAAAGCTGGTTTGGACAATCAGACAGCCCTAGATGTCATGATTCAGTCCACTAATAGTTCTGTTCTAATGAAATTTAAGGAGGAAAGCAAGTGTAAACTTGTTTACAAGATCGAAGAAGTTATTGGTGATGCCCTTAATACAACTCTTCAGGACATCAAGAAGTTTGCCAATTCTGTGGTCATCAACAAGGCCTCTGTCCTTCCTGAAAATAGTGAATACATCACTGGAGCAACCAATGTTGTAACAAAGCTGCATGCATTTGATCTTCCTGTTTATGTCGAACTGTTCAGCAATGAGTATGTATCTCAAGCATGGGACTTCTTCTCTGATCCGACTGTTGAGATCAATTCATTCGTCTCCGGGGCCAATATTGATGGTGTTATCACAGACTTCCCCAAAACAGCTGCTAGATACAAAAGTAAGTGTGCACTTGGTATAGACTATTGGAGTGTGCCAGTTTCAGCACGTAAGTCACTGATATTTTGGTGCTTGATGGCTGCAGGAAACAAGTGTTTATTTTATAAAGAGAGACCTAGCTACATGAACCCTGTTCCACCAGGCGCGCTGTTAGCAGTTGTTTCTCCTCGTCAATTGCCACCGGCTGAGGCTCCGAATCCAGTGCTGATAGAGAGTGATGTGATTGAGCCACCTTTGCCTTCCGCCTTAGCTCCAGGGATCACCAATGGATCTACAGTAGCACCACCACCACCACCACCTCCAAACGGGCAGCCTAAGATTGCTGCATGCTGCTTCTTTCTCTCAAATCTGGCTTTGCTTGTTGCCACCCTTTTACTGCTCTAAAACTGTGAAGCATTCACATTATTGTAGCTCGGGGTCTTGTAGTTTTCGCACGAACACCGGCTAAATCAATTTATCAGATTTGTTACTCTTGAACAGCTGTGAAACTCATTAATTTGCTCTTTAGTCTCTTATAGTCTCTAAGGAAAGGAAATAATTAAGCTTCATAGATTCTATGGTACAATTAACGTATCGGTACATGAAATGTAGACCAACTTCCTACATTAACAAATTAGTTCTTTATAGTTATTAGCTCAAAATGAGGTTGAGCTACTCTATTAATGCATGGAGCCGGTTTATCTCTATATTGAACTCATCTAGTTAATGTATGGATACATTGATGTATTGTAGACAACTCTCTTACAATGAGCATAGTGATGGAATAAATGATTTTACATAACAAGAACCATTGACTAGCACAATAAACTCACTTTATTGACTGACTGAGCAAATTATGCTCAATCATGATTAGATGTAGTGTGGAAATAATTAGTTTGAAGCTTCTTTGAGGACTTTTTGTGATTTTTCATCTTCATTGTGGGACCGTGACTGCGGTAGACCAAGTTTTTACTGCTAAGTAAAGAAGGCCTTTTTTTTTTTTTTAAGAAGAAGAAGAAGTTAAAAAAAGATGTGAAAAAAAAAAAAAAAAGGATTGGCGGGGTTTAGGGTTTAGGGTTTTAGGGGGGAAGGGCTTAAGCGGCTAATACTAGAATCATTCGAACCGCAAATCAGAGCAGAAAGCAAAACAAAGTAGCAAACTTCAAGCTTCAACTGTGAATTTCTGCTCAACCAAAGACTTCGATGGTAGATTTTCTGCAGACCCAAAACTTCAACGATGAATCCCAAGTAAGCTGTCTCTTTCCTCTCACCTCTATATTCAATTGAAGACATGAACTTGTTCTTGTTGTTGCAATGAGTCCCAACTTTCTATTTGGATGTGGGTTCCTTCAATTACACTGAGTTTTCCCAGAAAGCTCATTCAATCACCAAGAACTAATCTCAACCATTTTAAGCTCATCAATTGGTTTTCAAGTTTCTCACTTTCTGATGATAATGATTGTTGCACTACAAACACTAACACAAGCACCCAAGAGGTTTATGGTGGTGGGATTGTGTGTGGTTTCAAGTGGGCATCGCCGCAGCAACCGGCTATTGCCCACTGTGATTCAAGGTCTTCAGAGTCTGGTGGTATTAGTTCAGTTACTGATTGCAGAACAGACATTACCAATGCCAAGAGGAACAGTTTGGTTGCGGACTTGGAGACGTCGGAGGTTGTTAACAAGCTCAATGGGTTTAAAAGCAAACCCAATTCGGCGTTTTCCTTGTTCCGCCAGTTGAAGGAAGAAGGGTTCCAGCACAATGTTTTGACATACTGTGCGCTTGTAAGGATATTGTGTTATTGGCGTTTGGATAGGAAGTTGGATTCTCTGTTCTTGGAGGTTATTAGTGGCGCTCGAGACATTGGATTTCGATTATTGGATTTGTTGGAAGCGATGGAGGAGGAAATTGAGGTTTCCCCGTCAATAGCTCGGGGTTTTGATGCATTGGTTAAGTCTCTTGTCAATCTCAACATGTTTGATGAGGCTAGTGATGTTTTGTTCCATACCAGAAGGTGTGGATTTGTGCCGCATATCTTTACAGTTAATTTTCTGATGAATCGGTTGATTGAGCATGGTGAAGTGGGTGCGGCTTTGTCTATATACAAGCAGTTGAAGGGGATTGGTTTGGTCCCTAATGATTACACCTATGCAATTGTCATCAAGGGATTTTGTAAGGAGGGTAGGTTGGAAGAGGCTGGGGAAGTGTTTGAGGAGATGGAGTTAGCCGGGGTAGCCCCTAGCGTGTTTGCTTACACAGCATATATTGAAGGACTTTGCAACAAGGGGCGTTCTGATGTAGGATGTCAAGTGCTCCAATATTGCAAAAGTGAAAATATCCTTCTTGATGCCTATGCATATAAAGCTGTCATTCGTGGGTTCTGTGATGAGATGAAATTTGATGAAGCAGAAAGTCTCTTTTTTGACATGGAAAAGCAAGGCGTGGTGCCTGATTCATGCATCTATAGTGCAATGATCAGTGGCTACTGCAAGAATTACAATTTGTTAAAGGCTTTGGCTCTCCATAATGACATGGTGTCAAAGGGTATAAAAACAAATTGTGTGATTGTTGGTTTTATTCTTCAGTGCCTCTGTAAGATTGGAATGCCTTCTGATGCTGTGGATCAATTCATAGAATTTAAGAGCATGGGGATATATCTTGATGAGGTTACCTACAATATTGCGGTTGATGCTTTATGCACACTGCGGAGAGTGGAAGAAGCCTCCGAATTGCTGGAAGAGATGAAGCTTAAGCATATGAGCTTAGATATTATGCATTACACCACGTTACTTAAAGGGTACTGTCTCCAAGGGAAAGTTGTTGATGCCACGAATCTTTTGGAGGAAATGTATGAGAAGGGTTTGAAGCCAGATATTATTACTTACAATGTCCTTGCTGCAGGGTTTTCTAGAAATGGACTGGTATCTAAGGCGCTTGGCCTTTTGGTTTATATGGAGGCACAGGGTTTTAAACCGGACTCTGTTACACACAGCATGGTAATTGAGAATCTCTGCATAGGAGGAAAAGTCAAAGAAGCTGAAGCATTTTTAAATAATTTGGTAGATAAGAGTGAAGAGACCTACACTGCTCTGATCCGTGGATACTGTGAAGCTAACAATACAAGGAAGGCCTATGAACTTATTTCTAGGCTGGCAAAGCAGGGAACCATTAACAAAGGTGCTTGCTTTAAAGTACTTGGTAACCTTTGTATGGAAGGTGATAATGACAGTGCTATCTTGTTGTTTGAGAGAATGTTCGCCTTAAATGTGGAACCTAAGAGAATTATGTACAGCAAACTCATAGCTTCTCTCTGCCAGGCTGGAGAGGTGCAAAAGGCCCGCCTGTTTTTTGATTCTTCAGTTGCGAGAGGGTTTACTCCTGATGTCATTGACTACACAGTGATGATAAATAGCTACTGCAGGGGGAATTCTTTGCGGGAAGCCCATGATCTCTTCCATGATATGAAAAAGAGAGGGATTCAACCTGATATCATCACTTACACAGTTTTGCTAGATGGATTTTCGAAAAGAAACATAAGAAGGGTTCGTTCCCCTCTAGATGCAAGGGGAAATAGGGAAGAAATGGCGGATGCTTCTACTATACTTTGGACTGAGATGAAGGAAATGGGAATAAGACCTGATGCCATTTGTTATACTGTTTTGATAGACAGGCATTGTAAAACAGACAACCTTCAGGATGCTATTGCACTCTTTGACTTAATGGTTGACAGAGGATTAAAACCTGATACAGTGACGTACACAGCTCTTCTGTCTGGCTGTTGTAATAGAAGAGATGTGGATAGGGCTGTAACCCTAGTTAATGAGATGTCTTCGAAGGGAATCCAGCCAGATGCCTGCACACTGTCGGTTCTACAGCATGGAATCTTAAAAGCCAAAAAAATGCAGTTTCGGAAATAAGAACAGTTGATAGTCAGTGCTTGGATAAACCCAGGGTTGTGAAATGGTAGAGAATGCAAAGTTTCTCTTTGAGTAAGAAGATAATTTTCATTAGCTTTATTAGTGAACAGCTTTTGTTGTCTTGTTTCGATGATAAATTTTGACTCCACAGCTGGATGGGTGTCCCCGATACAACAATATGGCTTGCTGAAAGAGACTTGGTGGAAGCCTCATTCACTGGGCCACCTGGCCCACCCCTAGCTGGAGGGAGAAGAACACTTCGTTACTAAGTAACCTGGATATCATACATTGGTATAATACAGCTTTGCTTATGATTAATCAACAGTGTACAAAAGTTGCAATGCGTTCATGCGTGATTCTTATACTTGTTTTTGTAATATTTGTGGTCTGCCACTTAGTTAGCCGCATAAGAAACTTATTGGTCATGATATTTTGTCATCTGCCTTAATTTCATTCTGCTTTGGTGTTGTACATTATGAACAGCTTTTGTGTTTCATTCTCATGAATGACATTTGATTCCAGAGCTGGTGTGTTGTGGAACAACTTTATCACTTGCCCAAAGTGACTTGGTGGTGGCGAAACAGGGTCGTAAATACATCTAGCCCCTTGCCAGATCACCCCATATTGGCCGGAAGATCATTCCACCTGGCAGTTCACCAGGAAGTCAACCATGCGTAGGTATAATACAGCTTGGATATGAACTATTCTACAGCATAAGTTGCAAAGTATTGATAAGCACATGTCTAGTGTCGAGTCATACATTACTTGCAAATTTGTTTCCATAGTATATCTGGCGTTTCATTTAGCTAACAATGCAACAGAAGCTGTTTTATATTAAGGTTCTTTCTTGTCCTGATTTTTCTAGTATGTCTTTTCTCCCCATGTCATTGCAGGACTGTTGTTTAGTAAGACCGAAAATTGTTTCTTTTTTTACTCGGGAGAAGGGTGAAAACAAGAATCAAGTTCTCTGGCCTGAATGTGGGAGTAGTTCTGCTCCATCACCTGACCATTTTTACAAAGTTTGGTGAACTAATCAATCCATACTCTACCATCAGCCTGCCGTCATTTGAAAGTGAGTTATAGTTGTTTATTCGATTCTTTAATGGTCTATACTTTGTGCCTAAATTTACAGTCTCTGGTCTATACTTCGTGTAACATTTTAAACAAGAAAACGAAGAAAACCTGAGCTCTGAGATTTTCCTTATTGCAGGTTGACTTGTGCATAAGCTTCTATATGACCCAAACAGTGGACAACAATCTGCGTATTCTCTACTGCTCTTTGTGCCGATTGGCTTTCCTAGATGCATAGCAACCTGCGTAAAAGATCTATGGGATGGGATGTACCCTAATTTATCTTTTGCCCACTGTAAAATATTTAGTAGATGATAGAAATCATCATGAGATTTTCATAGATTGTATCCCTTGTTTGAATAAATCATCATGGGATGGCATTAAACGAAACTTCAGTTAGCTAAGGGCACAAACAAACTCAAGTGAAAGATCAAACCAAGTTCTTATTTCTTCTTGCCTGCATTGTTTTTAATATTTTTCTTTCTGGCATTCTTGTATCTGAATGAAGCAACCGGTATATAAAGGACTCTATGCAGGCTAAAACTAAAGTACGCGGTTATGGAGTTCCTTAATTGCAAGTAAGAGGGAAGTACTTGAATACGCCTGCACCACTGCTATCGCTTATTAACAAGTTTCTCTCCTTCTGTATTGGCCAATGGCCTCTGCAATTCTAAGCATAACCGATTTCATAACTATATTACACTGTCGTCACTCAAAAAACACCAATTCAGATTCTTGTAGGAAACCCTTGTTATATTTGAATGATTTCAAAAGAGGGCAAGAGCGCTCGGCTGCTTCTACCAGTAGTTTATTATATCCCTTGTTTGTTTCCCTCGAACTATAACCTGCAAAGTTGAAGAAAAATGTCAGAAAAAAAATATATATATACATACAAAGGGTATAACAATCATTCATCCCTAAGCTCCCAACATATATGTACGCCACAGCATGCACGTATGATAGCATAGGGGCAAATGGTCAAAGAATTGATGTCCTACTGCACCACGCTACTCTAGGTTCATGAGTACATGTTCAACATGGCAATCTTCTCGGGATTCGGGAAGTTGATCCGTCCCGTTTTAAGTTGTTTATTCAATAGATAACAAAGGAATTAAGGATTTAGCTGGGATATGGCAGATATCAAGCCTTAGTTTTCAAGTGAAGGTGTCCGCACTTTAAATCCTTATAGTAGAATGGAGAATGCATGCCTGAACATATACGATACATATAGGCTAACAAGTGGGCTAGGGTCGGCAGTTTATAGACCTACTGCATTTGAATCAACCAAAACAAAGTACGCAAGAGCATGGAAGAAAAAGAACATACAACAAGGGATGAAGAGGAGGTAGCTAGCTAGGGGCTGTTATCAAGCAGCTAGAGAGCGTGTACTAGCACTGATGACAGGAAGCATAGAGAGCACAAAGGAGTGAGATGCATAATTTTGCAAACCACCCATCTGTGCTCTCTATCTTCTGTCACCAACATCATCACCTCTGCTCTCTCTTCCCCCCTAACTTCGCTATACCTAGCAATGTATGAAGCCTGTGTAGATTAGAAAATTGAAGGTAGCTAGCAACTGCAACTCCTATTTATAGCAGAAAACTAAAGTTAGGTGGCAAAAAGGGTGGAGTAGATTTCTGAGATTTACTGCTATATATCACTCATTTTACTCTCTCTGGTTTCGATAACTTTTTTAACAAACCCCACATGGATTCCCAAGTAACTCGTATGATAACCTATTGCCATTTCAGCAAGTGAGAATATCTTTTTACCCCTACTGCATGAAAAATTAGCTACATTTGGAAGGAGTACGGTACTCCTACTAGCTACTAATGCATGTAGTGGTAGGGTTAGGGTTTGAAGGTTTCAGGTCAATGAATCTCTCAGTAAAAATAACAAAAGTATGTAGTTGTTATAGGGGATAGTATTCGTTGTACTGACATATCCTGACAGCATGCAGGTACATCATGCAGTAAATTAAGATTTCAATATATAATATCTTTTAGTTAAGATCGTATGGATGAATCGACATCAAATCCTTGGTCAAGTTGTGCTTCACAGAATCACAGTATCACATCTTGGTGACTACACCTTCACGGAATCACTGGTGACTACAGTTAGTACTTACTTTTCTGGTCAAAAATCGAATGTAACTAATTGATAATTCTAATTAGAATATTTACTGATCTATGTTTTCTTAAGGCCATTTACATTCATCGTAACTTTCGAATTTAATACGTTGCCACCTACTTTAATACTATAACAACTGACATACTTTTGTTATTTTTACGTACAGCCAGCTCATCTGCAGATCAATGGTATATATGGAATCAATGGAACCTCGAAATCAAAATATGAAACTTGTTTTTGATACTCATAAGAATCTCCTCCCAAAGCTCGCAACTGTCCACGACGTACTCCAAAGACTCCCCAGACCACATCAACACAAACTCTATTCACCATTTTTTTGGAACTCTACCCCTATTTTTTTTTTTGAGAATGGAAACTCTTCTCCTTAAGCCTCGTTTGGTTCACGAAAAATAACAATCTGCGTTGGGATGGAAAAAGAAAGGAAATTCTTTCATGAAGCAAAGAAAAATAGAGGGGAAAATGGTTATTTCCATACTCCAAAGAAATCACTTTCTCTCATTCTTTCCTTGCATTTATTACTCACAATATATTATTTTATTGCATTAATTGCAAATTTTCCGGATAACTTTCCTTATGGTTACCAAACATCGGAATAGAAAGTTTTTTGGAAATTTTATTTCCCTTTTATTTCCCTTCCCATGGGAAAGATGAAGGAATTACTTTCCTTTACACGAACCAAATGAGGCCTTAGAGCATATTTAGCAACACTAGCCATTTTTTAGTCAAATTTTAGTTAAAGTAGCTAAAAAGTCATTTTGGCTAGCCACTTTAGAAATACGTCTGTATCAGTGCTCTCTATTGGATCTAGTTTTGAATTTATATTATTTTTTAAAGGAATGTTACATAGTTTAAATGTATTTAAAAATTACATAAAATAACTAAAAATGAATGTTATAAATTATACAGAGCTTCATCTCGCTCTCTATATTTAGGAGCGAGATAGCTAAAAGTTATAATGGAGAGCCACTTAGGAGTCTGGTGCAGCTGCTAAAATATATAAAAAGCTAAACATGCTCTCCAAAATAGCTAAGGAGCAAAAATAGAGAGTCTGCTAAAGATGCTCTTAGTACGTTGAATATTTAAAATCAATCGGTGGTGGAAAAAAAGGACAGAAAAGAAACCCACTCGCTCTTACAAAGGTTGTGACACCCGGGCCCCAGCCTCATGTGTTTGGTCTGCAAAACCAGTACGGCAGTACCAATTGCCCATCCCTTCACGTCTTCTTTTTCTTGTTCTTCACTCACATCTGTCTCTCTGTCTCTTGATCTCCTGTTACATTGGCCAGTTTCAGTTCAAAACCGCCTACCGGTTATTCGCGCTTTTCATTATTGGAATGTGGGTTTTGGGAAGTCAAACTTGAGCAACACGGTAAACAATGAGCTGAGTAACCAGATTTACAAATGCTTTGTTCATAATAGTATCTTGATAATGATAGTCACTATCATCTGGAAAGGGAAGATGAGTAACTCTCTGTGCATTTTCAATATTAGGAGGCCAACTCCCTCCAATAGGAAGTTTGAGTGCCACATCCATACGATCTAACTTGTAGAAGGAACTACTACTACTTTTGTTTACCGTTTAATAACATGTATCAAAACATAGCCAAACAAAGTTGTGCCATATATAAAATTGATATTAATGCTGCTGCATACACAGATTGGATTCCAATTAGGGAAATGGTACATGACTTCTATTTGGGATGAGCAGCAAGAGTCTGGTTTATTCATGGCACATAAAACGGGTAAACTTAGAATTCAGTGAGCAGAGGCAATGCCATTGAAATATGCCTTCAACTTTATGTCATGATACTCTCAAAGTGAAAAAGGTTCATGGTCTAATTAAATGAGAGGAACTAAGTCATATAAGCTAAAGATCTAACAATGACCACCTTATAACTTATACCAATGTGTTTTATCTATTTACTCATTTTGGATACTTGACCAATATAAGCCCGAACAAGAATTTACAACTTTGCTCTACTAAACAATCTAACTCTCAGCTCCTCAGCCACAGCATCAATAAATTCTTCAGTATTGAGATACTGAGACCTACGGACCCTACATAAAATATGTAAGTGTTTATTATAACCAGGAAAAGAAAGCATAACTCATATAGATTGAGTAGGAATTTTGACAGCACTTACTTAGGCCCATGGATAAGGAGAGCAAGATCCTTGGTCATCTTCCCAGATTCAACAGTTCCAACACAAGCTGCTTCAAGTTTCTCCACAAAGTCCAAGAGCCTGGCATTGCTATCCAACTTTGCCCTGATGACACAGATTGGATCAAGCTTATATCTGATGTTTCAAACAATTTCTACCTAAACAAAACCCTTTAAAAAACTTAAATTCATATAAAGGAGGGATGAACACTCATCTACCAAGCTAAAGCCCATATCTGGTGTTTCAAACAATTTATACCTAAACAAAACCCTTTAAAAAACTTAAACTCATATAAGAGAGGGATGAACACTCATCTACCAAGCTAAAGCCCATATCTGGTGTTTCAAACAATTTATACCTAAACATAACCCTTCAAAACATTTAAATTTATATAAGAGAGGGATGAACACTCATCTACCAGGCTAAAGCCCACAATGATCTAATACCTGTGTGCAAGACCTCGTGACCAAGCAAAGATAGAAGCTATGCTGTTTGTGCTGGTTTCACCTCCTTTTTGGTGAACCCGGTAATGGCGGGTAACTGTACCATGGGCTGCTTCAGCTTCAATGGTCTTTCCATCTGGGCACACCTGGAACCATATCAAACTTTTATACATCCAAAGTCATCCATGTATCCACAAGCAAAGTGCAGGAAAAAACAGAAACAAAGAACAGAGAAGTACCAGTATAGATGTCATCAGACCCAGAGATCCAAAACCTGTATCAAGTTTATTGAAATGTCAAATAACTTAGAAAACACATTTTTAAGGGCAACTCCAGAACACCTCATTTACTTCCAACAAAAGCAGCACCATAAGTTGAAAAGACAAAAAGGTGAATACTTAACTAGTTTTTCACCACCAATAAATACATACCTTGTGCTACTAAGTCACTTTGCACATCCCCATCATAGTTTTTGCATGCCCATACATAACCTCCTTCACTTTTAAGAGCATATGCAACCATATCATCAATAAGACGGTGTTCATACCTATGAAATCAGAATAATAATTAATGGTAAGTTTCATATTACTGAAGCTGCAGAAAGTAATCACAGTGGTAGGCAAGCTAACTCACCAAATCCCTTCAGCTTCAAATCTGGATCTCCAATGAGTTTCATAAACTTCCTGGAAGATGTCCTTGAATCTTCATTAAAATCCGAGTGTAAGAAAATGACATAAGCAAGAAAAAGTCGTGTAGTGCAACATCCTACTGACCCATAATGTAACATCAGTAATTAGTTTTGTCTTGCATATGTAGGACTCTGCACTCTTATGCTAAGGTGCATGAGGGGCTTTAGTGGTTATTTTTCCAATGGTAAAAACTAGGACAATAGATCACATAACAAAAGAAGAAAGGCAACACGCACTGGCATACCTTCCATCATATTTCTTGAGAATAGTATTTTTAGTGCTAAGATAAAGTGGCCACTTTTTCTGGTAGGCAGTGTTCATAGATGCGTCCACAAAGGATCGGATAGACTGCTCAGACAGATTAAAACATAAACAATAGCTGTTAGAATCGTCTAAAAACTCATTTATGCCTGTAACAGACATTTGGAGGAAAAAAAAAAAAAGAGTCAAGTTTCAACCTCATCAGTGTTATACATTGACAGAGCTACCCCTCCAGCACCAGTAAAGTTGAAAACCTCAAATTCTTGCTTCTCATTGGACCCATCAGGTACTGCAAATCACGTCACACACAAACACTAAATTTCAACTCCTTTGCAAGAAGTGTCCAAATCAAAGCTCAGAAATTTTGAGCCTCTTAACTCAGATAATCTATTACCAAAAACTAATTTAAGTTTCCCGGGTCCTTTTATGATTGCATCAGTTGCTCGGTACTGATCACCAAAGGCATGCCTCCCAATGCATATTGGCTTTGTCCAACCTGAAAGAAAACTAAACTATTGGCTTTTGCTTTGTTATGGAGGCAAATTTAGAGGAAAAAAACTATAGAAGACCTGGAACAAGGCGGGGAACATTTCTGCAGATAATAGGTTCTCTAAAAACAGTACCTGCAAAGGACAGAAAATGCATTTGCTACTTAGAACTGATCAAACACGCAACAAAGTTTGTTAATTTAACATTAGGGAAAAGTCTGCTGACCATTTAAAATGTTCCGGATTGTCCCATTTGGACTCCTCCACATCTGTTTCAAGTTGAACTCCTTAACACGAGTTTCATCTATTGAAATCCAAATAAAATGATTCAGATATTCAAAATAGTACGTTAGCCAATGATTGTCCATGGAGAAGGACATATATGTAAGTATATAGGCCCGTTCTAGAGAGGACCTCCTCAAACTTTCAAGTTTGAGGATTTTTATATCATACCAGGAGTTATAGTTGCACACTTGATTGCTACATTGTACCTACAATGACAAGAAACATAGAAAATAAATTATGCAAAGACGATAAAGGGCATCGACAATTGATCAACATCTTTTCATGATAACAAATTGGTTTAACAAATATGAAATGGTCATATAAAATTATGGCAATCCGTGCCTTGGCAACCCATGAGCCCTGTCATTCCGGTCAAGTATAACAGACCATAGACTACAATGTCATGCTTAACGCATTAGCACATGTCATACCCATGCTGTCTAACCTATTTTACATTACAGTTTATGCAATTCAATACCAACTTACTTCAATATGTATGATAACCAGAACTACATAGTTCATACAGGAAAAAGGTATTAAATGAAACAAGACCAAAGTCGAAGCTTTATTTTGTGATTTCTTAAGCATACTATATCAGTCAACATCAGAGAAACACAAAGAGAAAACAATCAAAAGAAGATAGAGTACATTAGTTTTCTTCAACAGTAATGTAGTCTAGCAAAGGTAACATGAAGGCAGAATGATAAGGCATACTTAAGAGTAGCTTCTGCACTTTCAATTGTGACTCTATCACTGGTGGCATCACGATTAGGGAGGCCAAGGTCAAAGTACTTGATATCCAGTTCCAGAAAGGGCAAAATAAGCTGTGAAACATGGAAACAAGTTGCAGATTCATTAAGAACATGAAATGATGAAATCACCTGATGCCATGAATATCACAATTACCTTATCTTTTATAGATTTCCAGAAAATTCGAGTCATTTCATCTCCTGCATCATGGAAACAATGCATCATTGCCACACAAGTAGACAGAGATAACAAGTCTGCCTCTGTTCTTAACTATATATAGATTAGCCATATTGTGATGGGCAATTCCATAATAAGCGGCAAAATAGTATACAAATCTCAATTTGGATCTTCGGCCTAACTCCAAATGAGGTGCTGGCCACCCATTCTGGTTTACATGAACAAAATAGGATCGAAACCATTTAAACATATTTGAAAAAAGGTCCAAGTTAAACACACCATAGCAGTGATGAGTAAAACTGGAAGATGCCCTTAAAGTAGCCTAACTGTGTAATAGCTAAAGAGATCAAATTTGGTTAAAGAAGTATGTTTACTTTGTGAATTGAACTCAAAGATGCATACTTTTAACTTGATGAATGTCTGTTCAAGAAAAAGATAGATTCTTTAACTTCACATGACACTCTTAACAAGATTAGCATAGTTTTAAACAACATAAAAACTGGGTTGTCTCTGAAACTCAGCTTGCAGGGCATGGTTTGATCCGTTGACTGAAATTCAAGTATGTTTCTTTGATCATTTGCATCATACTTATCATTCTATATTCTCAAGATCATACACAGCAGTTAAAAAGAAGCAGAGCAATTTTTGAACAACAGCCCACAAAAGAAATAAGAGTAGAGAGGGCAGATCATACCATCCATTTCGACAATTGGGTTGTTCACCTTGATCTTATTGAATGCCTCCATTTCTCGGCTCAGAGCAAAACAGCAAAAACTTGGGGGTTTTAGCGAGTGAGAATCAGAGGAACGAGTTTCCTTTTCTGGAAAATTGAAAGGTGTGTATGGAAATTAGAACATGGGGCGATGACAAAACGGCTGTGTGGGATCCTGACCGGCATTCGAAGGGTAATATGTTTTGGGAGTCCCTATGTTTTGGTATATTCATAGTCCTGTCCAAAGTGAAGCTAGTTTATTACTTGTTAGAGCAACTCCACCAGCTCTCCCATGTTTTGATTTTTCCCTATTTTGGGGAAAAATGAGCTTCTTTTGCTCCAACAGATTCCCTATAACTATCTCTATTTTATAGATAATGAGGAAAGAGAAAACCAAATTCCCTAAATTTACAGCAATCTCTCAAATTTAATGAAGAATTATGGAGATTTTAAAGATTGCTGTAAAATAAGGAATCTGTTGGAGTTGGAGAAGAAAAAAAGGCTAAAACTTTGACTTTTGCTTTTCTATGGTACAGAAATTATAGGGAAGCTGTTGGAGTTGCTCTTAGTTACTTGGTGATACTTCATAGTCCGGTTCTACTTGGCTTAAGGAGAAAATTTCATACAGTAAAGAGTTTGAGTATAGGGTCGTTTTAAGAGTTAGTTTGGTTCGAAATCTTGGTTTTTTATTTTGTAAGATTCACATGTCTTGGTTAATGTCAAGATCACTTTTTAGACCAAGTTTTAATTTATAATATCCCTAACACGTCTACTATCATACTTTTTTTTGTTGTGGCATCGGGTTTATAGGCCTTATAAGGCAAAAATACGATAGCTGAATCTGTTAATCCCATCTTGAAGGATGAGCGTACCCCGAAAGAGAGGCGTTGTCGAATATATACTTCACATCAGGGCTATGGGGCACGCAAGCTTCTCTTGCAGTGACACCATCAATGTGCGAAGTAGTTGGTTCAGATGTTGGCTAATAAAAGATGGTACCATTCCTTCATCAAAGCAGCCTCCATTATTGAATGCTAGCATACTTAACTCAGATGTCTCCACAACTTCTCTGAACTCGCCATTACAAACAAAAGATCTGATCGGAATCAAATTGTACTGATTCAATTGAAGCATCTGAACCAAGGCAGTAACACATGAATTGCAAATGTTTTACTTTCTTGTAAATAATGAAAAAGGATACTTTGCTACACATCAATATAGAAGGTCTGTTCTATTATCAAAAAACTAGGAGACTAGCACCACAATCCCACATCGAATAATAGGTCAGAGATGGGCCACTTTATATATCCGTTTACTTTGGGTAACGGTCGCCGAGCTCGGAGGCGCGAGCTTGTGACCCAGGTGGGGGCAATAAATGTGGTCTTCTTGGGAGGTTAGAACCAGGGTTGGACACCCAAAGGTGTTGCGGGCCATACGGGGGACAGTGGGCCCTCCTCAGTCTCCTTTTTAGGAGAGTCAGAGTGACTGTAAGCGCGTGGCCAAAGCCATAACTTTGGTTGGGCTTTCCTAAGCCAAAACTTTGGATGTGGCTTTATTACACGCGCCGCCGAAGTCCAGATAGGAGGGAACGTGATGCACCCATCGTAGGGACCTGATCTCTTCAACCGACCCCATTTTTTGTAAACAAAAATTTGGATTTACGATCTCTAAATGAAACAGTGGATGAATCAAAATATAGCATGAATTTGTATAAAAAAGAAAGATAGTGTGAATTGATAAGCAATTCGGACAACACATCTCTCTATTAATAGATTTAGTGATTTACTGAGTTGATGAGAGCAACTTCGTCTATCTTTTTTTTTTTTTTTGAAAGGGGGTTTGGAACCCAGCCTAATTGGGAGGCTCAGCTCCATGCCCGGTTTTATTTATTATATTATAATTATGATTTTGCATCGTGAGGGACATAATACCTGAACCCCGAGCTACAGAAAACAATTACAGTAATCCTCGTAGAGAACATTCTGAATAATAGTAGGAGTCTCATCTATCCAAACATCATCAAATTAAAACAAACTAGCAAGGTGAGCCAGCTTATTTGCAACACTATTTGCTTCACGGAAAATATGTCGAATTCTAACTGATTGAAAAGCCAATAAGTAATATTTACAATCATCTAAAACTCGACTTACTTCCAAATAATTATTCTCCTTGCTCTGGAGGGCAGCAATTAACAGGGTTGAGTCACTTTCAATATCAATTTCCGACCAACCTTGGTGAATACCAAGAAGAAGACCCGCTCTACACGCCTCTGCTTCCATATTTAGAGCCGAGTGTGCATGTACAAAGAGTCTAACAATAGCCGCAATGCCCATACCCGAATCATTTCTGACTTTAATGGAGTACGATTAGAATTTTTTTTTAAAGCATGCAATAATTATTTAAAAATGGTTAAATATTGACGATTTCTGAATGAAATAGTTGAACGAATACTTGATGAGCAACTCCAACAAAGCATCTCTATTGATAAATTACCTAGTTTATGAGCAACTTCGTTTGTTTTTAATGGTATACTAATATTCATTATCATTAATCGTCGAAATAAGAGTTTGTACACAAGTTAACTCTCACAACAGTAGAAATATAGGTTTTTTCATTAACTTTTCATCTGACCGAGGTAAAAGTTTCATCATCAACACAAGCTAGGCACCAATTCAACCTTGAGGTTGAGAAATTACATTATTAACATGAAATTTGGAACTAGTTGAACTAAACATATAGAATCATTTGACTATACCACCGCACCAGACACAGTACATATTCACAAAGACTTCAATACAAGCCTACACAGTACAAAACTAAATACATAAAAAGAATGACTCAAAAAAAAAAAAAAAAAAATTGCATCCAGCATAAGCATCTTTATTGCCCCCTTGCCTGGACACAGATCAATAATATTCTGTAAACAAAAGTCTGCATCATGAAACCCTCAACATATAGTATATATTTTACTGGGTTGCAGCTCTTTTTGCTCTTTGTACAGTGTAACTTTCCACAAGAAAACTGACACCCAAAATGAGTGCTAAAAGTACTCAAAATCTACATAAGAAGAATCATTAGGGTTACTGTCCTTTTTATTACCCCCCTCGTCTGGCATCTTTTTGTCAGGAGCGCTTGCCTCCTTGCTAACATATTGTGAAAAGTCTACGGGTTCAGGCACATGAGGGGGCATGGCACATCTCACTAGAGCCCAGTTCACTCCCTCAAAAAATGGGTGTTGTTTTATTTCTGTGGCACCCCTTTTGTATGCAATTCGCTTATTTGGTTCTTTGATCAAGAGCCCTCGAATGAGATTACGTGCAACAGGACTTACTTGTGGAGTTTCTGGGAACTTCAGAGGCTGACCTACGACGTTAAAAAGTGTGGCACGATTTCCGTGGCCCTTGAACGGGGTTGTTCCATGTAAGAGCTCATATAAGAAGATGCCAAACGTCCACCAGTCCACTGCACTACCATGGCCCTCTCCGCGGATAATCTCTGGGGCTAGATATTCATGTGTTCCGACAAATGACATGGAGCGCACATTTGTAGGCTCTGCCATCAGTTCCGGGAGGGAGTTATTAGCTGAAAGGCCAAAATCTGATTTAGATTTGCGGCTCTTCTTGGAAGGTAAAATGCGTGGAAAGAAATTGGATGGCTGCATACAACCCTGGACAGCATACTCCTCCTCCAAAATGCCCCCAGAACCACCACCACCACCACCACCATTGCTTACATGGACAGATGAAGACTTGACTAGTGTAGGATTCACAGAACAGCGGAGTGATAGATCAAAGTCAGAGAGCATGATATGGCCCTCATCTCTTACTAAAACATTTTCTGGTTTTAAATCCCTGTACACGATTCCAAGCATATGCAGATACTCGAGCGCTAACAAAACCTGTGATGCATAAAACCTGCCACAGGATAAAACATTAGAAACGCCTTGCCCCAATCTAAAGGTCAAATATTGGTACAATGACCTCAACTTAATATGCAAAAGGAATTAGAAAAGAACTATCATTATCCATGGTGAAGAAATGACCTCGTTATTTTTACATAAGAAACAATGGTAGGGTCTTTTACATGATAGACAATTAATTTGCATCTAGTGCAAAATCAACACCCAGAAAGAACCATTTTGCAAGTGCCACTGCATATAACAAAGGGAATGATAGAAAAGAAGGACTAAATACCATCGACAAGCTCTTATAAGGTACATAAGGTATCCAACTTTTGATAAAGTAGCACATGCATTTAACAAAAATTCCGCTTATGACATCTATGTTATTTACAATGCAATGCAAAGGCTGGAAAGGTACTAACAGTACAGCTTCAAACAGTGAATTAAAGTCATCGAATCAGTGACTCCAATCCATCATAAATGGATTATGACAGTTAGGAAATTTAATATTAACGATCAAATATCAGATAATATTCAGTTCAAGCATGTCTAAAACTTAAGAACTCAGAAAAACTGGAGAGTTACTAACCGTGCAGCTTCCTCTGTAAAATGCTTGTTAGGTTGCTTCTGTCGCAGGGAATGTAGATTACCTCCACTACAATACTCCATGACCAAGCAATAGAACTTGTCAGTCTCGAAGTAAGAATAGAGAGTGGGCAAGAATGGGTGGTCAAGAAGTCCGAGTATCTCTCTTTCTGTTTGTGCTCGCAATAGCTTGTTTCTACTAGCAAGAGATGCCTTGTCCATGACTTTCATGGCAAAAAATGCACTTGTTCCTCGGAGTTCTACCAGATAAACGCTACCGATGTCTCCATAGCCTAGGCGCTTGAGAAGCCGGAAATGGCTGAGATTGAGTTGGGAACCTTTAGAGACCATGTTGATCGCATCCCACCGAATGTCACCACCAGTATGAGGCCTTATGGGTGCGGTGATACTGTCTAAGCTATCAGAACGAGAGTTATTGCGACTTCGTTGGCCAGGGCTGGGGATAGAATTGGTTAGAAATTCAGAATTTGCAGGTAGCATTGGGCTTGGAGAAGGACGACTACTGGTGGTGGTTGATTCAGCTATAGTCTTACTACCAAGGTCCATTTGTTTGGAGCTTGGATCCTGAGTTGAACTACCACTAGATTTTGCTACGCTATCCACTTTTTTGGGGTCATAATCCTTGCTATTGGAGGAATTGGTACCACTCCGGCCATTAGATACCATCATCTGCCGTCCAGATGGTATTTCTTCTGACTGCATTAGAAATAGAAATAGTTCTAAGACTCACAGATTAAGACCTTC
The DNA here is from genome assembly GCF_958449725.1 of Rosa rugosa. Classification (NCBI taxonomy): domain Eukaryota; kingdom Viridiplantae; phylum Streptophyta; class Magnoliopsida; order Rosales; family Rosaceae; genus Rosa; species Rosa rugosa. Next base: position 57,865,845 of record NC_084821.1, on the reverse strand, counting down.
CAAGAACAAACAATCATAAACAAGAGTATATGAAACACTTACATCAGATCCTGGATTTGAAGACATTAATGAGGTAACAAAAGAATACCCCTTGAAAGAAATTCCTGATCATATCATCATGAAAATCCATCAGTACTTCTAACACAAAATAATGCGGAACGAACGATAAAACATTGATCTTTAGAACATAAAAGCTCTTAGTGTTGCCTAATGAGATTTGCAAATTCTTAGAATCAACATCTGAGTTGAAGCTGCGATGATTAAGTTCAGCCCTCTAATGACTCAATCACACCCTTAACATGACCAAGGAGCCCAAACTCCTTGGTTATGGTCATATCAGATAATCATAGGTTTGTAGCTCCAAATAAAACCGAATAATCATCATTAAAACAACAAGTCAATCTTGTTGCACCCCTTTATAATCTACTTATTTAGGGTCATTATCACGGATTGTGTGTATACTTATCTCAGGATCAACATCAAAATCAGTACGCGGTAGGCACGTAATGGCGTGGTAGACAAAAACAACACACAAAGTCAATGTTCAAATCGAGAATGATAAGACCTTCGAATATTCTTAATTGTCAACTAGCAGAGACATTCTTTAAAGACATAAATAATGTGTAAAACACACAAAACAAATGAATAAACAAATAAACCTTGAACTTGTCATATTCACAAGAACAGTAAACTAACCAAGAATCAAACCAAACACAAAAACAAGAAAAAGATTGGAGGGAATGCAGGACCAACCAGAAGTCCAATGCAGCAATCAAGACCAATAAAGATGTGATCTTCTCCTTGTCAATCTGTGTTTATGAAAAAGGTTATTACTACATGAATGAATTGTTGGGTTTCCAAGCATTGATCACAGGGAGAAAACTAAAATATTTCTTGAAATCCAGAGAGAGAGAAAATTAAAAGAAAGAAGGGTCACAAGAGAAATGGGAATTGGGAATTGAGAATGAGCTGGTTCTTGAGTGGACCACCACACAAACCCATAATCAGGTGGAGGAGTGATGGGAATTGGGAGAAAATTGTGGAGCAAAACAAAACTAGAATTAGGAAAACCCAATTTTTGATTTTCCATTTTATAAATGAGAGAAGAGAGTAAATTTAAATATGGGGGGGATAGTGTGTTGTGTTGGGTTTGGGGTTTTTTTTTCTTTCTAACTTCAGATGAAAGGGAGAGAGAGAAGGAGGGAAATGGTCGTCGCTAAGAGGAATGGTTGGGCGCTTAATCCTCTGTGAAATCGTGGTCGGGCTGACTCTGCTATTCCTCTGTGCCCAGCACTACGTCTCCAGCCTTGCAATCGGTTGAGCTAGCATCTCATTCCCCAATCAGGATAGGACACCACACATATTGCTTTCATCTTGAATGTACTCTACTTTCTTTTAAATTTATTTAATGATTATTTAATTAGTTCAAAAAATAGTTTAAAATAGTTCAAAAAATAATTATTTAATTATTTAATTAATGAGTTTTAATTATCAAAATGTCAACTTCTATTAAATATGATACAATCAAGATTGAGAGATTGCATCTAATCTCAACATGGAATGTAATTTACCCTAAACACAATAACTTTTATGGCAAGAACAAAGTGCCAAACTAACATCAAGTCTTCTTGGCGTGAGTGTCACAGAGCAGCAATGTCGAGGTACCATGGTCGTGTAATTAGTGGGAGGATTCATGATTGGGTATTCCGATCATTTGGTGAAACGAACGGCGGCTCGACTTATCTAAAGAGGTCTTGATGGTTTGGATGGCTGCCTGGATCGGTCGACCTCCAGATGCCAGGTTGGAGGTGGAGGTAAGTGCAGACCTTCCCCTTAATAAGGGGGGTTGGCGCCGGAAGAAATTGCAGAGGCGGTAATGATCGCAACGTCATCTACTCTGCAGGCAGTGATGGTGGCCTAGTCAGTGACGTTGAATATGGTGGTGGTGACCTGGACTTGGAGTTGGGCTTGGGGGTCTAAGTTTGAGTTTGGGTTGATTGGACCTAATTCATGGGCTTTCAAGGAGGGTGTCTTGCCACTCTCACTTATTACTCATTGATTGGGCTGACCTAACCCAAAAGTTGGACCTTCTTGGGTATTTTATGTTGATCTACAGTCTTCAAATGTTAGCCTATTCGGATCATGACTTTTATGAGAGTTTGTAATTGTCTTTAATGTGACTAGCGTATTTCAACTGGCTTATGGATAAATGATTACTTTGTTTGCTAGAAAGTGACGTTCTGTTAGTACCACAATTCTGTGCAGGCTAATGGGAGGCTAGTCAATTATTTTTTTCCCCTAGAGACACAGAGTTGTTCTTTGTTTGTAAGTTAGATACAAACTTACAAAGTGAGCTGAAAATAGACTTGTAGTGAGTTGCGTTTACTTAAATAAAGTTTTGAAATTTTTTCCTAGTTATCTTGTTTTAAGTAGATATTAAACTCTAGCTAATGACTATTGATTCTAATAATATCAAATTCTATTAAAAAAACAACTAATATTAATGTTCTACTCAATAATTGAGCAAAAAAATTATGCTCAACCACTATTAGATTTTGATCTAATGGTAGAAAATAAAACAATTTAAACTTAAAAATTATTTCTAAAATAATTTCTTCAATCATTAAAATCTTAATTTTATTACATGATAAAAATCAAAAATAGTAAATGAACTATATATCTATCTTATCGAGGGTACCTGAACTTTATTTTTTGTCACAATCAGTACCTGAACTCTTTGAGTTCTTTTGAAGTGGTACCCTAAGGCCTATTCGATCACCAGTCTAGTCAAAAATGACAAGTGAGGAGCACGTGTCTTATTTATCAAGATTACAGATGAAAATTTGTATTATCTGTTAACTGTATCATGGCCCAAGCTAGCCATTATCGATCTTATTCTTCTCAATCTTTAATTAATCTATGAAACAAAAACTCAAAATTCTTATCTCAAATCAAACAATTAATGAACCGAAATACTAAACGTGCCTAATGAATGAGACATATGTGCCTCACGTGCCATTTTTAATCAGAGTAGTGAGCGAATGTGACTATAGGTACCACTTCAAAAGAACTTGAAGAATCCAGGTATTAGTTATGATAAAAAATAAAATTCAGATACCATTAATAAAATAGAGGCATAGACGTATAATTTGGATAATATTTGTGATTTTTTCCCTTTATTACAAGATCATACTATTAGGCTTGGTGTGCTTAACTAAGTTATTGTGGGTTAGGTGCTGCTGCAGAGCCAAGACAAAACACGAAGACGAGAATTTCAAAGAGAAGCATGGCGGAGGACGGCGCTAAACCATCGCCGGCGGTCCACCCGGCGATTGCGCCACTCTCTTACCTTCTGGGTTCATGGAAAGGCCAAGGCGAAGGCGGCTTCCCCACCATCAACTCCTTCTCTTACGGCGAACAACTCCATTTCTCTCACTCCGGCAAGGTACTCTTATCTCTTTTTGCCAAATGGGTCATCATTGCTTCATCGGTTTCTCTGAGTTTGTTATTGTTTTTGGTGAAAATGAGAGCAGCCGGTGATAGCTTACACTCAGAAGACTTGGAAATTGAACTCCGGTGAGCCTATGCACGCTGAGAGTGGCTTTTGGCGGCCCAAGCCTGATGGGACCATCGAGGTTGTCATCGCTCAAAGCACTGGTCTTGTTGAAGTTCAGGTAGGAACAGATTTAATCAAATAAAGATTTGACCTTTTTTTTTGTGGAAAAAATAAAGATTTGACCTTTTTGATTCATCATGTAGAATTGTGTATGCATATTATTCAGGATACAATGAATTGCCTTGTTTGCTCCAACTGTTAGCTTTTCAACCCACCTTTCTCATCAGTGTTCATTGCATCAGTGTTCATTTCATCTTGTTATTCTGGTAGTAACTATTAAGCTTCATCAGGAAAGAAAAAAGAAGGTATAGTATGGAGTTCTGCAACTTTTTGTTACCAAGGAGTTTTGAGGAATAGTGTTGAGTATCTTATAATATTACTTTCTTTTACTTTTCATTCGGGAAACTATAGAATCTACTTAATGTGGAATATGCAGTTCATACATTGGGTTTTGTGACACAATTTTTAAGTATTTAGTTATATCCTTATAAGATCAAATTGCGTATCTTGCATTTTATCTCTAACTTCTGGTGTCTTTTATTTCTTTACTTGATTTGTTATGCTGATATTATTGTTATGTTTTGATTCCTTTAGAAAGGGACGTACAATGCAGAAGAAAAAGTGATAAACCTTCAAACTGAGCTAGTGGGAAATGCAACAAAGGTAATATAAGCTCAACAATAATAATGCAATAGCCTTACAATAATTTCTGCATTATTTAGTAGCAGTAAGATGATATGCATTGAGGGTTTGGGATGACATAAATTGAAAATTTTAATTGCCGATAAGAATGTGCTCATAGGATATGGCTGCTTTAGAGATGAATAAAGTATGGATTGTATTGGGACATTTGAGGTTTTCGGAAAAGTATTATGCTTCTAAAATCACGACCGGTACCACAAGGATGCTGAGAAAATTAATTGACAGATAGGTGATGGTTTTGTTTAATCAAAAAAGAAGAGAGACAATCTTTTGCAACTCTTGGAAAAAAGTGTTGACGATGAGTTTGTTACTGTGATGCAAGAAAAGAAGGAAGTGGAGGGACAACAATAAGAAAGCAAAATATAAAAAAGTAAGAAAACAGAAAACCCGAGTATACTCATAGAATTGGTTACTGCATTAATTCTGATTTAGGATTAGAGATTCATGGAATTGTAGTATCTTTTGTTCGTAAATGTCTACACTGGTAAATGGCTAAGAAATATGGATTACTTTTGAAGAATATCTCTGGCATTTTGTTGATATGAATTCTATGGTATCCTTGATTGTTTTGGTTAAGACAGTTGATTTTCTGTCCTAAAACGACTCTTGAATGTTTAATAGTTTCTTTTTTGCTTCTGGTGTAGGTAAAAGAGATAACCAGAGTTTTTAAGTTGGTTGATGGAGAACTGTCTTATGAGGTTCAGATGGCTACAAATCTCAACAGTCTTCAACCACATCTAAAAGCCTCGCTCAAGAGAGTGAAGCAATATGTTGTAGATAAAGTGAAATTTACAAGTTAGCATCAAAATTTGTAGTCATAGATCACTGCTCTTGCTGCAGCTAATGAAAAACAGTTTCATTTCTTTATTTTGTTAGTGGTATCAACAGCGGTAGGCAAGTATCATTGTACAAGCTTTGGATTCACCTATCTGGCTAATTTGAGCATTGGTTTTCAACAATTTGCTAACTTCAGCATAAAAATCAAATTTATGATTATTGAAGCGCAGTTCCTCAATTCCTCCAATAACATGCCGTATTTGCTTTTCTGTTTAGACCACAGAATTCAACTATTTCTTCCAATCCAAACATGTTGAATCAAGTCAGTCTAGTTAACTTCAAAATTGCACAAATGAGCTCACTTAGCTAATGGATTCCCAGTCTTCCATTTGCTCAGAACATTAACATTATTGCAGGAGTTCTGCAACAACTTGTACCGAAACTTTATAACTTCAACCTTAGAAGCCTCATTTTAAAAAGTAATCCAAGTATGCTTGGGAATGGCTACTTTACTATGAAGATACTAGCGTTTAGGTACTACCTATCCAAAGTAGATGAATTCCCTCTAATTTTATACTCGGGTAAAGCGTGTGTCAGGATTAACACCAAAGCATGTAGAATATACTTACATAATTATGCATTTAGAAACTTACAATTAGCTGCGTAGCTTAGCAAGTAATCTATCCCAAGTCTAAGAGTTCAAAAGTTGGTAACTAGAACTAAACAAGTATGCAGCAATACAATGTTTCTGCCTATGTTTACATGAGCAGTGTCATGATTCAAGAAACGAAGCACCATACACGGTTAACTTCTTCTTTAAATGTCAGCTCATTGCTGCAAGTAGTTTTCATGTGTATGTGGTACCGAAGAAGAATAATAGTGGGCTTCAAGCTCCTTGAGGCTGGCAGCTGCCTCCTCTCCAATTCTAGCTAACATGCGGTCAGTCTTCTCGGCCTGCTTGTCAAACTCTGCCATTCTTTCCTCTACATGGTCATTAAGGTATGCAAATCCAGAAAAGAGTGCAGTCTGCTTCAAGTCTGACACCAACTTAAGTAGAGAATCAGATGCCTGAACCTGTGGTCAAGATAGATATGTATTGTAACTGATCAAAGAACAAGTAAGCAACAGGGGAAAATACTATAGACAAAAGAAGCTCAGAACCTAGCTTGCACTCATCTTGATGAGACTGGAAAAGCCTAAACCCAATATGTTCTCAAAACTACAATCATTTTACCACTCATAATGCTAAAACCTAAACCCATAATGCTTAACCTAAACCTACCCCATTGTAGATTTGAAAGCATAAATAAAGAACCCTGTTTCAAAAGTACGCTCCTTAACTCAATAACCCTTATGTACCGTTTTGATTGTACCAAGATAAGATACCAAAAATTACTCATTGACAAGAAAATGTGTTTTTGTTACATGGGTTCTTTAAAACTGTGAAAATTAAGCATTTTTCACAGACATCAACAGCTAGCCAGCATTGTACTTCATTCATTCCCTTAGCAAATCAAATGTCAAGCGGAATTTGACACCCAGAGAGACCTCAGACTATCATCATAACAACATCACTAAGTCGTAAAATTTCGAAACACAAATCAGTGCACTTGAAGTGTTAAGTTGTACACTACTTCTTCTACTTCCTCACACACACACACAGAGCAAAAGAAAAGAAGCAAAAGCAAGGATTAGGGTCTGACCATTCTAGCAGCACGCATCTCCATCATGAAAGCTTCTTGAGAGTTCCTAACAGGTGGCTCATTCACCTATAAAAAAAAAAAAAACCAAAAATCGTCACACCCACATCGCCTAAACGTCAATGAAACACTTCCATTCTATTTAATAAGAAAAATTACCTACATAATTTTATTCAATTTAGAGAGAAAAGAACAGACCCTGGATACGTTGACGAGGTAGCTGAAATGGTCGACGATGTTGGCGATGTCTGTTTCCACACTCTCCAGCCACTTCTTCTGCTTCTTAGCTGCCGCCAACGCCGCCGCCGATGTGGGCCCACTCCCGGCCCCGGACCCACCTCCGGCTCCTGCTCCGCCTCCTCCTCCTCCTCCCCCTCTGTTCATTCTTCCCTTTCTTTTGTCTGTACTATCACCGCCGCATATACAATACGAGAAATTGGGACGGGGGGCAGGAACTTTAAAATGGGCTTAGATGGGTTTTACAAATTATGTGTCTTTCAATGAATCTGGGCCCAGTCAATCATAATCTTGCGCCCAAAATTAAGTGGGCTTTTGTACAACGTATCTGTAATGGTCATTGGTTAAGAGCATTTTGTGAAGAACAAAAAAAAAAAAAAAAAGGATCCATATTTTCAAGTTTTGTAAATTGGACCTAGATAGTTAGTTCGTGGCATGGAAGGAATTTGAATCAAAGTAAGGACTGACATGTTTTGATCCGCTACGAGGTTACATTGTTGGCTTTATATTGTATGTCTTTTGAAATTCACATGTGTAATGAGTTTAGAATTTGTAGGGTGGTTTTTAGAATGTGTCAGAAGAACTTGTGGAACACTTAAATATAGATTGGACCTAGAATTTTCCGTTTGAGATTTTGTTATTATGTCGATTGGAAGTTTGGAACACGTTCTCTAAAAAATATGCTTTACTAATTGTGAGATTAATGAACATGAAAATTTGAATAGAAATAGGGCCGGGCATGTTTTGTGACATTGGAAGCTAGGTGCCATGGGGCACTCGTGGCATGCAATCGCATGCCGAAACATGCTAAACCTTGTTAACATTACGTTTTCTTGAAATTCTCCTACACAATAAGCTCACCATCCATATAGCATAATTTTTAAAATGTGATCCAATTGACAAAACACCGAAAGTTCAAACAATTTTTTGTATTTTTTATTTTTATGAATTTTGTTGTTTCTTTACTTTGAAAAACGGTAAAAAAGAGTCGTGATTTTAAAATGAAGGTTTGACATGAACTATCAATAATTAAGTGCGTCAATATAAGAATTTCCAGGCCATTACAGTGGTTCGGGTTTAATGGTAGATGAGGGAAGTATCAAGATGGGTTTTGACTTTGTTTTCAAGATCAGCATGGAGATTTTCAAGCAACGAATACAAAAATTAAGCATTTTTTTGACGAACTATATAAACATCGTGTCTTTGATTAGGTGTGATATTACCCCTGAGAATCAGGTAACTGCTCTACATATGCTCCAATTTAACAAAGATGGACAAAAACATCATCGATGATTGATTAGTAAGAGTATGATTATCCAAATGATTTTATATAAATTTAAGGTCAAACAACTAGTGCGAAGACATTCAGACCCATCTCATGATAAAAAAAAAAAAAAAAAACCACAAATAAATAGTGTGGATTGTGGAAGAACTCAATTCTTATGATGTCTTGTTTGTTTTGCTTGTTTATTCTGGGGGTTTTGATTAGGTCCCCCTCCATTGTCATTAACATTTTTTTGGCTAAATAAATTGAAGTATTAAAGAGGTTGCTCCTCTGCTATCACTCATTGCATCAAAAAAAAAAAAAAAATTCTTATGATGCCTAGCCTCGTCACCACACAATGGGGGGATGAATGGAAGAGGTCAAAATCTCCACATAACATGGCAGGATTGCAGGGTACTAACCGCCCTTCTCACCATCACTATCAACATGCCTAACCTTAGCTGTTTCCAAATCCTGCCTTTGTTCATGCAAGTTGCAACTCCCACATAAAACGGTGATTATACAATTATTACCGACCATATTCCATTATTCCCTTTCATCCTTGATATTGATTGCTTCTGCAACTAATAAAACACTCCCCAAATCTTGGTTTTGTTTTTATGTTTGGTACATAGAATGTAAAAATTTCAATGATGAACAGCTCGATCACATATATTCTTCTCCTTCGGTGGGATTCGCTTACATGTATCTTCAGATGTGTTCTGTGTATTTGGGCATAAACCATTGACTTCCCCCACTGATAAATAATTGTTTGCATGCTCAGTCTCAGAATTGGGTTGTCTCTTCCAAGATTAGCAAAGATTGACCTTTTCCTTTTCAACATTATGAAGTGCACACCAGTCATTACCAGGGTTTAGAGCCTTGAAGGTTTTATATATGAGGGAAATGAAAGGGACCAATAAATAATTAAGCTCTAGACTAATGACAATATTTGTTTTAGTTGTACTTGAAAATGTAGTGCTCTACTACTATGTGAGAGACTCTGGTTTGCCATTGTTTCTAGCGCTATCGAAATGAATGCTCGACAAAGTTAGTTACAAGGATTTCTAAATCCTATACCTAATACTGTTTTAGTGCTTATGGGAAAACACTAGCTTGCACCTACTTAGACCTAATTTGGCATAACTTAGGTTAAGTAAAAAACTGCTTAACCTATCCCTTAAAAAAAAAAAAAAAAACTGCTTAACTTATAAGTTAAATGGTAAAAAAATATTTGATAAAATTTAATAAAACAGTTTATTATTTCAAAAGTTATATCATTAAGTTACTGCTTATAGAAGTTGGTAAAAGACAGCTTCTATATACTTAAAACTACAACTGCTTATAATTTACGTTAAGCTATCTCCAACCGGATCTTAAGCACCTATGACTGTTTTTGAATTAATGTGCTTTCAACAAAATCACTTTCTTAGGTTCTTCTATAAAACAATGTCATACGAGCTTTAAAGAACTTCATATCCTCCTTATGGTGTTCTGGTAATATCTTCCAGAGCTGGCCCTGAGGGTTGCCAACTGAGGCAGCTGCCTCAGGCCACTGGCTGCTGGAGGGCCTCAGGAGATCTGAGTTTCAATATTGTTCATGCACATTTACAAACTTTGTACATAATTTACATAGAGTTTGCGTTGCCGTAATGGTGTTCAGATAGTTATTGAACCACCTCAACTATGGTTCGAATCCATGTATGGCCCTCTTCATATTTCTTCTTATTTTTGTATGTTTTAGGTTTTTCTTTTATAAATATATAAATATTTTGTAATTATTCAAGGGGCAATAACAAAAAAATATTTATAGCTATTTTAAGAAGAAGAAAAAATATTTAAATTTTATATAGGCTACATTTTAATTCTTCGCCTCAGGCCTTTTCAATCTCAAGACGGCCCTGATATCTTCCAAGTAGTTATGTACTACCTTCATTTCAAATCCTCCCAATAGTACTGTTATGAAGTCTTACATATGCGAGGATGTCACTAAACCGTGATGGATAAAATCCATATTGTCGGCAGACACATAATCTCGTTATATAATTTTAACTTACTCCAATTGTATTTCCAAGAAAGAAACCATTTAATATCATGTACTGCTCTTTGAATTAGATGATGCTGTCACGCATAGATGGGGACTATGATTCTTGGAAGATATGTATGTATGGTTCATGCTTGTGAGGCAAGGGACTACGAGTACACACAACAATTAATAAACTGATTGGATCTTTGATCTTTGAAAGTCTTATGTTTCTTAGACGCGTCATGTTTGTGTGTACGGGGTCATCCTCTAGTTAACCACAACACGTTTCCAATATAGAGACGGTTTTTAGCTTCTGAGTGTTGATAACTCAAAACTGGAGAGCTAAATTGTAAAAGTTATTTAGATAAGATCCTAAAAAATATTTTGAGATTTTGAGTAAGTAATATAATTTCAAAAGAGAAAATATTACAAATAGTACCTAAATTATACATCTATGTTATCGGTGGTACCTAAATTTTATTTTTTTGTCACAATCTTCTTTTGAAGTGGTACTTAAAAGCCACATTTGCTCACTACTCCGGCCAAAAATGATATGTGAGGCACATGTGTCTCATTTATTAGGCACACGTTTGGTATTTCGGTTCATTAATTGTTTGATTTGAGATAAGAATTTTGGGTTTTTGCTTCATAGATCAAAGATTGAGAAGAAGAATATAGTGGCTTGGGTCATGATACAGTTAACGACTAATATAAATTGTTATCTTTAACCTTGATAAATAAGACACGTGCTTCACTGGTCATTTTTGACGAGATTGGTGACCCAATGTGGCATTAGGTACCACTTCAAAAGAAGTCAAAAAGTTCAGGTATTAGTTGTGACAAAAGATAAAGATCAGTATCGTCGATAAAATAGAGGCATAATTTAGGTACTATTTTTTATTTTTACCTATTTCAAAAACAATAAATTAAAAGCCAATTTAGCACAGGGCATTGTTCTGCTTGTGTGTTTTGGATTGCTCTAGGCCTCTAGCAGGAAACATTAACTTGTTCTTACTACTATTGAAGTAGAGTATTGTACCCCTTTCATCTGATCGACTTTGGTTTGGTACAAAGATGATTTGCTGGATATAATTATGGTGCATTATTGTGAGTTTGTGACTCTAGTGGTTTAACTCCTAAAAGCATTCCAATGCCACCCAGGTGGTGTTTGGATCTTTATGAGGACAAAGAAGTGTCATACCATTACTCTTCGAGGGCATGGGGGGGTTTGATGGTTCACTTTTCTCAGGCTTTGATGGTACGTGTCGAGGGATTGCGAAAACATGAGGGAGAAGGTGTAATGCGTCCCTCAAGTTTGTGGATCTCAATTTCCCAAGCCTATAAGATGCAAGTGTTGGGAAACAATAATGACGAGGAGGCGATTGAGCACAAGTAAGGGCGTACTTTCAGAATTAAAATAAAAAGTCTGTAAAATGGAGCAAATGCCTTATCATTTTCTCGTTTTACTTTTCCATCTCATAATCGAATCCCTGACTTGAGTATGAAACGTATTGCGGATGATGGGAAAACTGTTCTATAAACCAAGTATATATTTTTTTATTTTCTAGAATTCTAGTATTTTGTTTTTACCAAACTTAGGTGCTTAAGCGAGCAGGCAACTTTCGATGGTTGCTTAGCAAACATTAGCTTGTAGGCTTCCATTAACCATTGAGCTTAAGTTATGTTGATAGTGATCCTTGACAAAGGACCTCAAGCCTCGGATTTATGACAATTTTTCTCTCGATCTCCACATTTCCAATGTCCATTTTAAAACAGTATTACTATAATTATGAATAGAAGAGCTTGTTAAGTATGGACATTAATTTAACAATTAGTTAAACCAGAAAAATGAAAATAGGTGAAAATTATTATCTGAATAAGAGCACACATTGACAACAAATAAGAAAACAAGAAAACTAATCATAACTAGAGTGAAAATGGAATGGATATCATGTACACAAAAGAATAAGAGCACACATTGACAACAAGCATTCACTTACATCCAGCTGGCCACGTTGTGCTGGTCAAATATTGCTCCTCTTCCATTTGATCTGAAGCATATATCTGATAGTAAATGGACATGATCGACCTACTAATTGAACCTTCCATTCCATCTCATTTCATTTTAATAGTGTCACGTTACAAGACACATGAATTCAAACCATGTCAGTCCAACATGAATAAACAATAACCAAGAAACAAATCTAGATGCACCCTGCATTGATCCTCAGGCACATTATTTCGTGATCTCTAAAACTTATTAGGGAGTAGGTAGGTTTCCTTGATTTTAGTTCAATAATGTAGTTTTGAGTTTGAATATCTCTATTTTGTATATAATAAGTCTCAAACGTCATGTTTTATTTGATTATATTGTTGCATTTGAATGGTGGGATACACAATTAGAGTTGTATATCAAATTCAGATAATAATTTTCACCTATTTTCATTTTATCAGTAATAGATAATAAGAAATCAACCATCAAGTTTGCTCTGGCCGACTAAATATAGAGCTTCAATGTTCAATCATAGCTTACTAAATCATATTACAACTCTTGTCCTCTAAGGAGATATTTGCTTGTTCTCCAATGCCTTGTTTTGATGATGATTAACTATTAAGTGGGCTTAAATTTTAATCCCTAAAATACTAATCATGCATGAGAGAGAGAGAGCATTGACAAGACTAGATACACACATATAATTAATGTGTAGACATTACACTTGCACATATCAACTATATTCCTCTATACTATTATAAAATTATGAGGTGAGAAAACGGACAAAAATGAAACCAGAAAAGTAACCCAATGGTGGCACAAAAGCTTTATATAGTATTATAGTTAGCAGAGCCCCAACTCCAAAAATTATTAAAGGCGCCCCCCTTTATGGTTTCAACCTCACATTGCCTTCTCCTTTTAGTTTCTTTGTGAATTATGATCCAATCCTCATCTTCTTCTAGATTTTCATCTACTTGTTACAACAAAGTGTGCATCTAAACTGAGAATAACAATCCACAACTACTAAACCACACCAAACTCTGTTTCTGCTCTGTTTCAGTTTCTTCCTAGGCCTGTTTCTAGCTCTGTTTCTAATCTGTTTCTAGTCTGTTTCAGCTCCTCCTCCCTTTTTTTATATACTCTTCGGTGTTCTTGTTACATTTTATTATTGCGGACTGTGAACTCATTGTCACGATGAAGGGGAGGCCAAACGCATTCCTCTTCATCATCTTCTTGCTCTCTGCCCTTCACGGGATTTTCTCTGTTCATTCATTTCTCAATGAATTGAAACAAGACGAACCCATGAGATTAGAGCTCATTCACAGGCACTCTCCGAAGCTCAATGGGCATGGTTTGCGTGACGAAATGCCGAAAACGCAGCTAGAACTCATTGAAGAGCTCCACCGCCACGACCTCATTCGCCAACAAATGATCTCCCGCAAGAGGCAACACCACCATCATCACATTCAAACTGGCCTAAGGAGAAATGCATTGGAAACAGCTTCCATTGCAATGCCATTGAGTTCGGGTTGGGATTTCGGTGTCGGGCAGTACCTTGTTCAGGTTAAAGTGGGAACACCTTCACAGAGATTCCTGTTGATTGCAGACACAGGGAGTGACTTGACATGGATGAAGTGCAAGTACCGGTGCGGTGAGAAATGTGGGTTGAAAAGAGCAAAGATGAAGAAGAACAAGAAGAAGGTGTTTCGTGCCACTCAATCTTCAACCTTCAAAACTATCACTTGCTCTTCTGAGATGTGCAAGTTCGAGCTTGATTTCTCTCTCACAATATGTCCAACCCCATTGAGCCGTTGCAAATATGATTATAGGTAAACATTTCCCAATATTATCCTTTTCGATTCTATACATCTCACACTGTTATTGAACTTCTTCATCCAGTTTCGAGTTTTAAGATTTCAGAGATCCAACCCATATTGCGTAAAATATTATCAAACCAAACTAAAAGTGGTTGGGAACATGTTTTTTTTCACTTTTTGTGAAGTACATAGGTCGACTTTGTTTTTAAAGCCCTACCTAAAATTTTCGTTACAGCTTGTCTTCATTGAAGTGAGTTGGGTTTAGAGATTTAATGATCTTGTGTTGTATGTAAGCATTCTCATGACCATTAATATTGGTCATGGACCATCCTGGTCATAGCGAAATGGAGACAGTAGTGAGTCTGGAAATAAACCCATAGTCTAGTTACGACCTAGCAAGTTAAATCAATACGATGAGATGGCTGTAGTGGGCTATCCCGAATTCACTGGCTGCAGAAGATGTAGGTGAGAGCAGACAGATTTAAATGTCAGTTATTGTAAGTAGGTGAGCATCACATGAGCCACAATTTTAGACCAAAAACAAAAATGTTTTTAGCTCTTGTTACCATCCATTTGCGGCTCCAATAGCCTCATTCGAACTGTTTGGCATGGTTTCTAACTTTATATATATTGTTGTCTAATTTCTTGTTGTTATAAGAGATCCATAATTCAAAATTTTCATTTCGTTTTCTCTACTTTCAGGGAGCAACACTATATGTTAATTACTTATACATTGCTAGTTCATTTGCTTATTTGCATGGTCTATTATTTTCACAAGGTACGCAGAAAAATCTGGTGCATTGGGCTTCTTTGCGAATGAGACTGTAAGAGTACCCCTTACGAATGGTAGGAGCGCGAAGCTGAATGATGTGCTAATTGGCTGCACAGAGTCCATCGAGGGCCCTAAAGAGGCAAGCATCTGGGGAGGTGATGGGATATTGGGTCTAGGGTTCAGCAAGCACTCATTCGTTGCGAAAGCTGCTTCAAACTTGGGTGACAAGTTTTCCTATTGCCTAATTGATCACATGAGCAACAAGAATGTGTCAAGCTATCTCACATTTGGTGGAAGTGCTGAACCCGCACTGCGAAACAGCGTGAGTTACACAAAGCTTGCTTTGGGTGGCCCTAAAATTGGCCCATTTTACGCTGTAAACTTGGTGGGGATATCAGTCGGGGGCAAAATGCTAAAGATACCAAATGAAGTGTGGGTTGAAAACCTTGGTGGTGGAACAATTGTTGATTCAGGCACAAGCCTCACGTTTCTAACCTCACCAGCTTACAAACCTGTCATGGCTGAATTGACAATGGCTTTGTCCAAGTACGAAAAAATACCGTTGGATGCATTTGAGTTCTGCTTCAATTCCACTGGTTATGATGAGTCTTCAGTGCCGAGATTTGCAGTTCATTTTGCAGATGGAGCTAAATTTGAGCCCCCAGTGAAGAGCTATGTTATTGATGTTGCTGTACAGACAAAGTGTCTCGGCTTTATGTCAGCTATATTTCCTGGCACCATTGTTATTGGCAACATAATGCAACAAAATTATTTGTGGGAATTCGATTTGCGGGGAGGTACATTGGGTTTTGCTCCTTCAAGCTGCACCTAGTTTTGGTTTAGAATGGAATTGTAAGTGACGTGCTCTTAATTGTAATTCTTTTCTTGATCCGGCCGGATCCCTTCCTTCTCTCTCTTTCTTCTTCTATATATGTGTACGTATTACATTCATTGCAATTCTTCCTGCATCGTTTCGTGCTTGTTTATATATAATTGTCAAGTATAGATTTTCAGGGTTAGCTAGACATCTTTTAAATGACTTGTATGAGTACCAGTACGTGATTCATACTTTTGCCCGAAACGGAAACTCGGTCAAATTCTGTGTCAAAATGTTTTGTTATGGAGCACCTAATTGCTTTACAAGGATTTTAACAGTTTTGATTCCTCTTCCACCTTTTTAAGTCCCTTTACCGTGCAACCTTTTATATCTGGATTTATATCACGTGAAAATAGTTTTACCCAAAAGTATAAATCATTATATGCTTGTGTAGATTCCCGGTGCTCAACAAAATTATGTGATTGGTTCCCATAATATTAAAATATTACCGTATTACCGTAACATTCATGCGGAAAATCTTAAGGAAAAAAAACAAGGAAGAAGAAGAAAAGGATAAAAAAGATAAGAAGTTCTCATGAAAATCTTTTACCATAAGACATTTCTGACACGAAACATGTTAAATTCTAAGTTAATGCAAAACATATTTTCATTCGGTTCTGTTTCCGCTAGAAAGCTCGCTTATAAAACACCATTAAGACATTCAAAAATAACGAAAAAGAAAGAAAAAACCACATTTGATTTGATACGCTTGGAGCGCTTTCGTTTTATTTGTTTATCTTGTAAAAGTGAATGATATAGGATTGTGTCCACGGAACACTACACATAGAATACGAGCCTGGATCTGCTTTTGGTAAAAAAAAAAAAAAAAAAAAACTGGATCTTATGCATCCACCTGAATCCGTACCCCATAGTCTAAAATTAGCTTCATCACTGTTGCTCCTCGCCCTTATTTTAGTCAATCCCATGTCTACAATATTGTCGCATTCTCTCCATGGTTTCATCCCAGAAATTTTGGCAAATGATGAAGGGGAAGACACCCAGTTCGTTCCTCTTCATCTTCTCATTGCTTTCCATCATCGTCATCAATGGAGATGGGTCTCTCTTTGTTAACTCAAACCCTGATCACGACGATGAAGGTTCCATGACTTTCGAGCTAATCCACAGGGACTCTCCCAAATGGCATGGGAACCATCAAAAGCCTCCCAAAAGCCAAAGACAACTCATCATAGAGCGTCACCTCCGTGATATTAATCGCCAAGAGGCTATATACCCGCTACGAAAGGACGGCATTAAATTGAAGATGGAGTCGGGTGCAGATTTGGGTACTGGGGAGTACCTGGCCGAAGTAAAAATTGGAACCCCTCCCAAGAAATACACGTTGGTTTTAGATACAGGGAGTGACCTCACATGGGTCAATTGCAGATATGACTGTAAAGATTGTCAGCATGCACGATACAGAGATGAGTTTTATGGAGAACAGGATAAATTTTATAGAGGAGACGGTGACAAGGGCGTCAATGTATTTCAGGCCCACCGATCTTCGAGTTTCAAACCTGTACCATGCGATTCTAAACAGTGCCGACGTGGGCTTCAGGAAATGGGGTCCATGACTGTCTGCCCTCACCCATCGTCGCATTGCATGTATAAAATCAGGTACGTACTTCCCCATTCCCATTTCTGAGAGTGGTGACATAAAACTATATATGTCAAATCCGTCCAATTAATTTTGCTTTCTGATTCTGTTTTCATTAGCTACTTGGGAGGGCAACTTGCATTAGGTTTCTTCGGCGAAGAGATTTTAAGAGCACCCCTCACTACAACCGGTAGGACTCTAAAGCTGCAACACATGGTAATTGGCTGCACAGAGACGGTCGTTAAGGGACTGAAAGCTGATGGCATATTGGGTTTGGGGTTTGCCCAAAGCTCGTGGGCGGATAAAACTGGTAGGAACTTCGGTCCCAAGTTCTCTTATTGCCTGATGTCTTTTGACAACCACATGAACGTGACAAGTTATATCACATTTGGTGCCAACAAGAAAGCTGCATGGCACCCCCCTTTGACACGCTTCAAATTTTTTTTGCCGTCCTCTGGTCAGTATGGCGTGAAAATTGTGGGCATATCCGTTGGGGGAAAACTACTAGACATACCAAGTCATATATGGAGATATGATAACGTTACTGGTGGCGGGACAGTTTTTGATTCAGGCACAAGCAACTCATGGCTGGCCTGGCCAGCTTACGACGCTGTTATGGCTGAATACATAAAGGCTCTCTCAAAATACGAAAGGTTAAAACGAGATCCGAAGCTCCCATTTGAGTTTTGCTTCAAGTCAACAGGATTGGATTGGTCTTCTGTGCCAAAATTCACATTTCATTTTGCAAATGGAGCTGTATTTGAGCCACCATTGTGGAACGTCATTCCTGAAGTAGTTAACACCGGCGAAAGGTGTGTGGCGATTGTCAAGTCTAACACGTACGTTGGCTCTCTGATTGGCAACATAATGCAGCAAAACTTTCTGTGGGAGTTTAATTTAGAGGAGCAGACAATCGGTTTCACTCCTTCCAGTTGCATCTAGTTTATTATTTGTTCGATCAAATTTTGAATTCATTAATTCATCTACTACTTTGTATTTGTAATTCTGTTTCTACATTATATGTAACTGCGTATTTAATTCTTTGCTTTGTACTTGTAATCCTGTTTCTACATTATATATAACTGCGTATTAAATTCTTCTTGCATCATTTTCTGCTCCTACCCAATTGCCTTCAATTTGTTTCCTTTTATATTAATATGCCTCAAGAAAAATCTTGAACTCAAAAGTTTAATGTCAATTAAGTAGGGCAGTGGCAGCTGAAAGTGGAAATCTGTCATCATGAGGGCGTGATGAAGAAGCTCATGCCGGATTGAAACTGAACATGAGCATGCATGCATATCTTAATTAGCTTTCTCTATGGGGGATTTCACCAAGCGTTTAACCAAATTCAGTTTTAAAACACAAACAATGGTGTAAGGTTGCAGTCTCATACTCAAAATTAAGAGTAATATATGTTAGGTGAATCATCTTTTTAGGTACTACCTACATCTCACTTTATGTGACAGCTGATGTAGCAGAGAAAGTCCAATTTATCACAAAATTTCATTAAATGACGCGATTGTGCCAGATCATCTGCCACATATGTATCATACATGTGGTATCCAAAAATAAACTCTAGGTGAACCACATTTTTG
Source organism: Rosa rugosa (assembly GCF_958449725.1). Classification (NCBI taxonomy): domain Eukaryota; kingdom Viridiplantae; phylum Streptophyta; class Magnoliopsida; order Rosales; family Rosaceae; genus Rosa; species Rosa rugosa. Next base: position 57,846,875 of record NC_084821.1, on the reverse strand, counting down.
GGTACCACATGCATCACACCTTATGTGGCAGTTGATGTGTTGGGAAGTCTAATCTATTAGAGAATTTTATTAAATGACATAGTTGTGGTTGTGGCACATCAGCTACCACATACGCTAGGTGAACAACATTTTTGGGTACAACCTATATCCCACCTTATATGGTAGTTTATGTGTAGCACAAGACCTAACCTATTAAAGAATTGCATTATATGACATGATTGTGGCACATCAATTGCCACATAAGGTGGGATACATGTGGTATCCAAAAAGATTTACCTAGCATTACTCCAAAATTAATGAGGGAAAATTCAAAGTTGCACTTAGCCGACCTCACTGTTTCTTGTGGCTTACGATAATTTTGAAAATGAGTGGTGACATCTACCAGAAGTTTCTGCCTGACCCTTAAACAACCTAGAATCACGAGGAAGCGCTAATAGGATTTTGACGACTTCTCCACAGGAAGCTCTCATCAGTCTCAAGCATGTAATTTGCATAAATAGGTATTGAGCTCATTCCTACCCACGACCTTGATTGTTGGGACGAATGAGGATAATCGATCACCTAATTATTAGGGCTTTGTTGTGAAGTTTCATTGGTTAAGAATGTTCTTTGTCATTAATAAACATGAAATAATCCATGTATGTTGACCCAATCAATCTCATAATACGACACAAATTATGATCATCATTCATCAACAACAGTTTGAGACGAATCTTTAGGTGCGTTATTATTGATCTGAATATATCGGTGGGTTAATAGGGTGAAGCAAATCATCCATATGATGGCATTACAACTTTTTTTTTTCATATATTGTCAAGTTATTTAAAAATTAATTTGTGAACAATTAATAGGGTTTTCTTTTATTAATAGGCATGACATGCCTTCAATATATATTGTAACACAGTTAATCTAAATTCTTGTTTATGATCGAAACTCAATCGAGATGGAGTTTATCAACCGTTTTTGTTAGCATATCAAGTTGTTTGGCACTCGACGACATTGATAAATTAAGGGTGTCAGATGCACCACTAACATAGGGATGTTTTATTCCCTAATTAAGGAGATCTAAGTGGAACAATCACCAGTAATAAGGGCACATAACAAAATATCTCTTGACAAGGAGGGCTTGAAGCTTGCGTTAGATATACTCATGGTTATTCTAATGCGGTGAAAAAATCTGACCACTATCTTCTTCCTTGGCTAAAGTACTCACTACAGAACAGTGGGGGATCCATGTACAAGGCTAGCTACCTTACGGACAACTAAGTACAAATACAAATTATCCTAGCAACAAGTATCCGAAATTGTGATTTTTAATTGTGAAGACTTAAACTAAATTTAATAACTGAAAATAGAAAATTGCTAAAAATGAAAAATGCAATGCTAAAGTAGTTTGCGAAAAATTCAAGACAAGAGAGTGTTGGGTGCTAGGGAGGTTCCTTCACCCAAATCCTATGTGCCGGAAGCTAATCTAATGTAGATGCAAAATTCTTGATTAGGCGGTAGTCGTATCCTAGGCAGTTCAAGGCTCAAGGACCATATATTCTCAATTACGGTATTAATGTGCCATTTCAAGGGTCACACAAACTCAACTAGAGAGAGTTAGGGCCGGTTCAAGAGTCTCTAACTCGCTCTAATTGGCATAAAGCTCAAGAATTAGACCACTAAGCGATTCACCCGCGCAATCACGCGGCGGGTGTAAATCACCATGCTTATAACCCCTACAATACCAAATTGAGGGTTAGGCTGCAGCCTAACCCAAATTTGCAGCCTAACCCAAATTTCTCCTAAAACCGCCTATATACTATGAATGTACCATGCTTACATAAAATTTCCGACAGATGAGGACATGAGATAATATCAAAAACTAGACTGTAAGGACCTGTTAATTCATGCCAACAAACCTCCCCAAGACATACTATCCCCAGAATTCATCAGCAAATTTCAAAATCCTTACTTGATCGAATATGTGCAGAAATCACAACAATATCGAAGATGTAACTACAGAAATCGACTACTCTGAAAATTTCGACTGTGAACTATTGGTTCAATCATCGATCAATAGAGTTAGTTTCTTCTTTTTATTTATTAGTTCCTCCTTTTTCTTTTTCTTTTCCTTTTCTTTCTTTCTTATTTTAGTAATTTCATTTTTTTTTCTATAGCTAGGTCTATTCGCTTTTACTAATTACACATAACAATATTTCTAACTTTATCTCTTATTTTTCATGATAAGATTGAGTATAGTAAATGAGTTGCATTTCTCTAAATTCATTTATTTATTGTTGGTACAACTTAATGTTAATTGATCAAATGTGTATTAAAATTAAACTCAACCATTTTAAAATCTATGTGCAAGAAAAAAAAATTAGCTTATTGTTCTAGCCCACCCAAATATGAAATCCTGGATCCGCTCTTGCTACAGAACAAATTGACAATTATATGCATGAACGTTGTTTTTGTTGTTGGACTGGATTGTGTGGGTAAGCTTGATGTGAATGAAGATGCTAGAGAACTTTTGATTAGAGATTTTAAAAAAATTAATCATAGTATATAAGATAGTCCGTACGTAGTTTGATAGAAGTTTTTGTAAAATCCCTATTGTTTTAGCCTTATAACTACGAGACGACCTGGATTTTGTAGCTCCATGTAGGCTGTTACCTCCTCTAAGCCTCTCTCAGTCGCGGAAACAACGATGAGGCAGAAGACCTCTCTCTCTCCCTCCAACTGTCACTCTATGGAAATGAAACCATCTGTCCCTTAATCGCTTTCTGCAAGCCCCGAAACCATTGCTGCATGTAAGCCAGGTGCCAAAATGACAAATTAAGGGGCAAAGAAACATTGTTTCCCTCCTTCCCTCCCTCCCATTGTCACTCTATGGAAACGAAACCATATGTCCCTTAATCGCTCTCTGCAAACCCCCAAAACCATCGCTGCATGCAACTATGCAAGTCAGGTGCCAAAATGACAAAGGGGCAAAGAAACATTGTTCACACGCGCTGCACTGTTCGATCATAAGGGGAACTCAGTTTTTAAATAGAGAATTATAGTCCTTTTAGTTTTTTTTTTTTTTTTTTTTTTTTTTTTATCAAAGAATTCTGTTTAATGTGCCTAAGTGCCTTGTTCTGAGAGTTAGAACCGGCTTCTTTAGTATGAAAAATGAGCTAAAATGAGTTTCATTTCGATTTTACTGTACGTTGGGTCTAACTCGTCATTCATGTTAGCCTCCTTGATCAAATCTTTTTTACAAAAACGGATAGGGAGATTAATACTCATTAATTTGTTTCTTATCAAGTCGCAGGCATGCATAAGACGAATGGCTCTGTCAAAGTTTAGACTCGGAAAAACTCAAATAAATTTGAAAATCTTAGTTTTATCGGGCTTACCTAGTTTTGTTTACTATGAAGTATGAACAATGTGGACACACAAGTGTTATATCTCATGAACCACATATATATAGGTGTGTGTGTGTCTGTAACTTTCTATTAAGTACAGGTTTAGGAAACCTGCATGTATTAGACGTTTTTGTTTTGGCTAAAGGAGTAAAGGGATGTGTTTGTCTTCAAGTGTAAATAATGTGTGACTAGGCTTGTCTTGTAGAATATCATTACTATAAAGCCTAATTAATGGAAACCATATTCAACAAACCTTTATGCAATTCATACGCAAGCTGAATTATATAACTAATTAATTAACCCCATTTATTTGGAAACATCAAGTGTTCAAGACCCTACTCTACAGCTCTACTTAATCTAAGTTTGCAACATCACCCCGAATTATTTCATTCACAAAACTTTAGTCAACATCACCCATTTTTCGTGGTGAAATAACCTTCTTTACTCGATTGAATGAAGGGTCTTCTTCATTGGGTTGCTAACGTCGAGTGCACTTAACCAAATAGTTTTAACCAAATTCAGTTTTAGGGTTTCTTTTCCATGTTTTTGTAGCAATAAAGCTAATACTACAGTACTACATCGACTTGTTCACTAAAGGGGGGTGTATTCATTTAAGAGTCTACAAGATTTTTTTAGATTTTGAAAATCTATGGGTATTTAATTGAGATTTTAAACAATCCTTTAAAATCTTGATGTATTCAATTAAGATTTAAAATTATCCATTCAAATCTGCAGATATTCAAAAGTATACAGATTTTTAAGGATTTCATTAAATGCTGGATTTTGAAGGATTTTATAGTGCTTTTTATACTTATCAAAACTAAAAAACAATCCAACCATTTTCCAAGAGATTTTGATGGATTCTTTCTCACTCAAAAAATGAAGAAGCTCTTAACCAAAAAAAAAAAAAAAACAAGAACAAGAAGCAGCTCTCAATAGGTGACACTCATCTATTTTGTCTTAAACCTATCTTCCCACTATCCTCCTCTGTCTGTGCCTCTGCTCTCATCTAATAATTTATTTTTATTTTTATCACTATAGCTCTGGAAGCCTTAATCCTTCTAGCTAATTAAGCTCACTTTCAATGGTATTGTTAAGATGATCATACATACACACATGTTTCTTTTTTTTGAATCAAACCCGAAGCCGGGTGCCGATATATATACATATATTCATCTAAAACCAGAATAGGCCGTTACATACACACATGTTTCTTTTGTAAATTAGATATGAAATAAATTATGTCATTAGTTTACTACTTTATTTTTTGTGTAACATTTTGGTTGATTAGTTTTCTCTTATTATTCATATATCATTATACACAATATAAAGAATGGTAGATTGCCATATATATATATATATATATATATATATATATATATATATATATATATATATATATATATATATATATATATAGACACACACAGTTTTTTGTCACTGATCTAGCATTATAGTTGGATCCATACATCTATTGCTTTTAAAGAAGAAGAAAAAAATAACCTACCAAAAACATCATAAGAACTTGTAAAATCTAAACAAATACTAGTAAATCAATCCATTAGAATCAATCAGAGTCCATATAGAATTTAAACAATCCGTGGATTAAGTAAATCCATGGATTATAAAAACTCAAACAAAATCTTTTAAAATCTGAATTGAATACACCCCCCTAAATTTGTTAACCTTTTCATTGTACTTCATTAATTTTTTTTTAACAAGGACGATAAGTCTATTAAAAATAAGAAATATTAGAGAAATGTTTAAGTAAATCCAGAATATGTGTCTGGCCCAAACTCGAGGTTATTTGCTCTAGTTGAAATAGGGTTTATATTAGAGATATTCTCGGAGAATCTTAGGAGATATCCAATCAATGTACGATTATGTTTCCATGTACAACTCTATCTCTATGCTTTGTAATCCTCTATATAAAGAAGCTCCTATTATCAATGAAAGCAAACTCAATTCTCACCCAATTCAGTTTTCCTTAAACACGTTATCAGCACGACGTCCTAACCCTGAAACAAATAGCCAAACCCTAAATCCGAATACAAAACCTTGAAACCCTTCCAGACCTCCAATTGCTACCAAACTTTTCCAAAAGTAGCCCTTCCACCCCAAGATCCTGGAACCGGAAGAAAAATTACAAAAACCGGTGTAAAACTTGCTGAACCGGCCGACTCAAAGTACGGCAGAAAAACCGGCAGAAGGAAAAGAAAAAAAAAAAAAAAGGAGAGGAAAGATAGGCCCAAGCCGTTGCCCAAGCCCAGAAGCCAGAAGGATAGGCCCAAGCCGCAACCCAAGCCCAAGCCGCAGCCCAAGCCACTGCCACGTCAGCTTGACACGTTTGCAAGCCAGTCAGCAGAGGCACTGCCACGTCAGCAACCGAACGTCTGCCACCTCAGCACGGACCCAGCGCCACGTCAGCACCGGTCAAAGCCCGTTGACCGTTTCCAGTCAACTTTCCGGCCGCCACCGGCGACTTTTTCCGGCGACCTATTTCAAGGTTCTTTTTTACTAAACGTTCCCGTTTTTTAGAGTTTTTTAATTCAATTTCTCTTCTTTTTCGGGGACTTGCAAACTCCCTTCTTCTACCCCCCCTTTCTTCATCATAGGGGAGACCTAATTAAGCCGAACTGTGGGGGTTCGTGCTCACTCCAAGCTTGGAGCTTGTTGAGATCTCCAAACTTAGAGTTTGTAGACAATTTATGATCGACCACTTACGTCATTGTTTTGATCTAATCCAATACCTCCTGGAATTGAATTTCTTGGAAGCGATTACGCTAAGAAATTCCTAATTTCTTGGAAGCGACTACGCTCAGAAATTTTATATGTTTTCGTGGTAGCTTTTTCCGCTCCGAAACTAACCCTTTTTTCTTGTTCTCTTTCAGGATGAGTAACCTGAACAAATTGGACTTTGCTGGAACAACTGGCTCTGAATATCACAGGTGGGTTCGTGATGTCCGCCAGCATCTCAAGGCCGATGGAATCCTAGATAGGATTTTTGAGCCTAGCTAGGACGTGCTAACTGTTGAGCAAGCTCAAGCTTTGGAAGCAAATAGAGCAGCCTTAGTGGCAAATGAGGCGAAAGCCATCATCTTAATGACTCGTCATATGGATGATTCGCTCCAGTACGAGTGTATGAATGAAGAAGACCCCAAAATGATGTGGGTCTCACTCGAAGAAAGATTTGGCAACGTCCATGACTCCCTGCTTCCTGACCTAGAAGTACTTCCTGACCTAGAAGTAAGATGACATAGCCTCCGCTTCTGTGATTTCAAGTTAGTTCTTGACTACAACCAGGAAGCACTTCGCATTAAATCCTTAATGGAATTCTGTGGTAAAGAGATCACAAATGCGATGTTGATTGAGAAGACTCTCTCTACTTTCCCCGTCTCTGCATTGATGGTTGCTAAGAACTATCGAATTGATGTTACTGCAGGACGGATCACAAGGTTTCATGAGCTCATTGGAGCTATGAATATCGCTGAAAAGCATGACAACATCCTTGTGAAGAACTATAATTAGAGATCCGTGGAAATAGAACATATTCCGGAATCCAATTATAGTCGCGCCCCTAAGAGAAGGCGCCAAGAGCGAATCCCTAACCTTAGGGAAACTTCTGGACTTTCTGGTCCATGTAATCGCTCTACTTGGGAAGGTAATCGCCAAAATAGGTGAACACGGAACCGAAGAGGTCAACATGGAAAGAGAGAGGGAGGCAACGCCTCTGACCATGTTGGTGGCGCCACCAACACTAAGAGCCATCTAAATGACGCTTTCAAAGCGCCTCAATCAATGGAGTTTGAGTAAAGAGATGTATGTTCTCGATGTGGAGTGTCTGATCATTGGGCACACATTTGTAGAGCTCGTGAAGAAATTGTCACCGCCTGCAAAGCATATTGTGAAGCAAGAGAAGCTTACTATGTGGAACAAGAAGATCAAAAAGATGATCTAGAGTGAAGGGTTGAAGACTACAAATCTGGCTGGGATCAATAGATCGCCAATTCTGTTTAAGTCTTTATTTTTCCAAGAGATGTAATAGGCAATTGCCATATATTTTTGTAATAAATGTCAATGGTTTGGTCTTTCTTCAAAGTAGGCTCACCCAAAGTAAATGAGATGTCTAGGAAGCTTATGAGATTAGTGGTACTTAAGCGAGCCTTGCTCCACCGACATCTCTCTACTTACATGGTCACATTTATTTTGGAATTACCGAAAGAAGTTAGACGACTACCATTGTTTTGCATTAGCTAGCATTTTGGATTAGATTTTCTTTGGTCAAAGAGACAATGATGTAACTCCATTGGCTTATGAATAAAATTTCGAGTTCTTTTCATTATGACTCCATTTTGATTCTGAGCATATGACTTTGTGACTACGATGGCTGGGCCATCAGTATTAATTCAATGACATGGAATAGCCCAAGTTCCCCTTGCCAAAAGGCACCTTGATTACTGTCACAAAAACTCTCTACGCTCCTAGGACAAATCGCACCTATGAGTAGCCAACGGATTTCATGCGAAAACGCATGTAGAGAACGGAAATGAGTTCCTTTGCAATACCTTTAATGATTGCGAACAAAGGAGCATCTTAGAGAAGTTTATGTGTCTCTCTAGTGGACTCTATGTCACTATTCGAGCTATTAATCCAATAAAAGTTATGAAAGAAGATCTCTTGGGTTTAGACACATATTGGCTTTGTCACGACAGGACAGATCATCTTAGTCATGATATGATGATCCGTCTACTAAAGACTTTACATGGACATCATTTCTTTCGAGCGAAATAAAGCATGAATCAAAAGTTGATTTCTGGACTAAGTGTGACTGACGCAGCTGCCTAGGGCACCGCCTCCGTCCACCACCAGCTTAGGGCTGGTGCAGTCCCTATCCATGACGCTATGGATGGCGTCCATCATGGTGATGGAGCCCTAAGTGATGCTGCAATCACCAACTTGCTTCAAATAGCGTTTCAGACGCTCAGGCCTAACCAAAATTCTCATTGGTTGCTTCTAAAGCCTCTCACTCGTTTTACAAAGCCCGTTTCTTAGGGAAATTAGGACTGAGACCGTCCTATGCAAAGAATATGAAAATACTCATTATGTTCTTACATAGAATCCGTAGGGATTTTGTGGACTAGTTCAACCAACTTGCAGATGTTTAAATATCTCATGATGTTGGTTGACACGCAAACACGATGGTCACGTGTTGTGCCATTGTCTACTTGTAAATGCTGTTTATGCTACACTCCTAGCACATATCATACAACAACGGGCTCACTCCCCGGATCATCCTATTCCATCAATTGGACTTGACGATGCTAGAGAGTTTACATCGAAGACTTTCGATGGTTATTGCATTGGGACTGATGTTGGACATCATATTCCAATGAACACACCTAAATGGTCTCGCGGAAAGGAGTCCGGACATTGGTAATGCGCACCAATCTTCTTATATCCGCTTGGGGTGATGCAATATCGCATGCAGCTATGCTAATTCGTCTACGACCTACCGCCACTCAATGTATATCTGCTTTACAGCTAGTGACTGGGTACAAGTATTTTGTACTTACGCACATTTGAGTGAGCCCTTTATGTGCCCATTGCGCCGCCACAACGCTCTATAATGGGTCCGTCCAGACGAATGGGCAACTCAGTTGGATTTGAGACTCTAACAATCGTCTGCCACTTCATGCCCTTGCATGGCGATCTTCTTACCGCTAAATTTGCGGATGTCACTTTGATGAGACAGTCTTCCCGTCATTAGGGGGAGATAAGAACACGAATGTTCAACAGGAATGACAGGAATTGTCGTAGTCTGTCCCCACTATGTCTCATCTCGATCCCTACTAAAGTGACGAGATCACACATCTGCTGCAAATATGCCTGCAAGGAAGTACGTCCCTACGAGAGGACGTAGCGCCACCCTACACGGAGGTAGGCATGGCGCCAACGCCAAAGAAAGTTGCACGCTGGCGTTACAGGCCATGGCCCCAGCTAGGATGTGTGGGAGGCCCGTGAGTTCGAAAGATACTTTGGCACATTCCAATCCTTTGATCATCAAGACTCAAAATCCGTCTTATGAGAATCTTCTGGATTATGGTTATCGTTGAGGGACGCCTCAACGTCAGAACCTATTCCTGAGAATATAGAGCTCTATGAAAATTACACTAGTGTACATGAGACGTGGGATAGAAACTCCATCATGATTGATGATGTAGTTGCGCATTTCGTTGCGCATGAGTTTGTTGAGTCTAATGACATCGAACCACACTCTGTTGATGAATGAATGTCAACGTAGAGAAATTTGGCCTAAATGGAAAGATGTGATCCAGGTTAAGATGGATTCTCTAACGAAGAGGAAGATTTTTTGAGCCAATGATGCCAACACCTCCTAACATAAAACATATTGACTAATGGGTCTTCGTTAGAAAGCGTGATGAGAAAAAGAGATGGCAATCTCGCCTTATGGCGCAAGGCTTCTCTCAAAATGCCCTGGAATCGACTACTATGAGACATATTCTCTCGTAATGGATGTCATTGCACTCCACTACCCTGTCAGTTTGGTAGTTTCCGAATAACTGAACATGCAGCTTACAAATGTGGTCCCTACATATCTCTATGGGGATCTAGATACGGAATGTACATGAAGGTTCATGGTGAACTTCATTTACCCAAGTCAAGTGGCTCTAGACCACGGAGCTCGTTTACAATAAGGTTGAAACGCTCACTAAGATGACTATTTGATTGGGAGGGGATATGCCCACGCGTTTTCATAACAAGTTCCGGATTCTATCGCGGTTCATGTTGGACATGATCTTCATTGGAAGCCCATAAAGAGTTAAGGAAAACCACTGAACACTTGAAATCTGATTTTGAGATGAAGGATTATGGGAGAACACGATTATGTCTCGGTTTGGAACTTGGGCATCGTGTTGATAGATGCTTAGACATTTTGACAAGGTCAAGCCTTCAAGCACCCCCATGATCGTCCGTAGTCTTGATCCTGACAAGCATCCTATTCGTTCGAAGGATGATGACGAAGATGCGCTAGGAGCAGAAATACCCTAGTTAAGTACAATAGGCGCATTATTGTACTTAGCTCAATGCACAAGACCAGACATCTCATTTGCAGTGAACTTGTTAGCTAGATATAGCTTCGGGCCAACGCGACGCCATTGGATTGGTGTAAAAGATATCTTTTGATACTTGAAACATACGATTGATATGGGCTTGTTCTATCCCTACAGAAAGATGATGGATTCGGACCCATCACACACCAGGAACGCCGCCAACACTGGCCTGCGTCCATTATCCCCATCCCAAAACGACATGTGTTTTGGAAGGTTTTGCTGATATTGGGTATCTCTCTGACCCATACAAAGGTCATTCCCAAACTGGTTAAGTGTTCACCATGGGTAAAGACCATGATATCTTGGAGGTCTACAGAACAGACCCTAGTCGCTATATCTTCGAACAATGAAGAGATCATTGCTCTTCATGAAGTGGTTCGTGAATGTATATGGATTGGATCCATAATTACGCATGTTCGAAAAATTGTGGTTTGAAGTCTACCTCAGATGAGCCTACCAGCATTTAGGATAATGCTGCTTGTTTTGAACAAATGAAGTAAGGCTATATCAAAAGAGACAACACCAAGGATAATCAGCAACAACAAACTCTCCTCAAGATCAAAGTGAACTAGGTTCAATCTGAGGACAGTGTGGCAGGCTTGCTCACTAAGTCATTGCCTAAATTCCACTTTCGAGGAACATGTTGGTAGCATCGTTTGCAGAAGTTATCTGAACTCCCATGACCGTAGTCATCAGGGGGAGATGCAGACATCAGGGGGAGATGTCTACATGTATGGTCTCGAAATGTGAAGGGTGTGTTGTGCTTTTTTTCCCCTTCGACCGAGGTTATTTTTGTCCCACTGGGTTTTTGTTACTCGGCAAGGTTTTTAATGAGGCAACGAGAGGAGCACCACGTTTGGGCAACACAAGGGGGAGTGTTCAAGTAAATCCAGAATATGTGTCTGGCCCAAACTCGAGGTTACTTGCTCTAGTTGAAATATTGTTTATATTAGAGATATTCTCGGAGAATCTTAGGAGATATCCAATCAATATACGATTATGTTTCCATGTACAACTCTATCTCTATGTTTTGTAATCCTCTATATAAAGAGGCCCCTATTATCAATGAAAGCACAACTCAATTCTCACCCAATTCAATTTTCCTTAAACAAGAAAATATATAAGTAAAAACTACGTCAAATTAAAAATTAATGAAAACAATGCGAGATGTTACTATCGGAAAGTATAGACATGGCAAGGATACAAATAGATGCAAAAATGCATCTAATGAAAGTAGCGGATATAAGCTAGGCTATGTAAGAATTACCCATGATATGACAGTCCATAAAAGAGCAATTTTCCATCAATGTAACTGGTGATGTGACCAACCAAGCATTTTCTACGTATAGCATATGCTAAATAGAGGGCAATCTTCCAGCAATTTTACCAATGGTATTACCGCCCGTAAAAAGACAATCTTCAATCAATGTAACCGGAGATGTGACTAACCAAACATATTCCACATAAAAACCCCAAGTCAAAAAGAGCGCAATCTTCCAACCATGTAACCAAGGAACTAATGCAAAGACCCAACCCAAAAAGAGATTCCAAATCAAGCCTAAAAACTAATGTATTAGGGCCATCCCAATTTTGTCAATCTCCTCTGGAATCCAAATTCGGATAAAAAAAGAGACACATGTCCACTTAGTGTGAGGGAAGCCCAAACCTAGACCAACCAAACTCCAGGCCCAAGAACAGCTTCCCAATGTAACCAGACCTATGCTTTAAGGTTCTAATAAACCTTCCGTACTTTTAATTCTGAGAGAATTACGCTGAATCAAAATTATGATGTGACAACTATATGTAAAACCATAGTTTTGTTGTGTTGGTGTTAACACATTGAACAAATTGGTATCCCAAAGAGGAGAACTGCTTTAGTGCTCTAGTGTACCCATGCATTGAATTTTAGCATATCTTGCACATCATACTTCTAATTTAAATTTAAATCAAATAGTAATGGATAAATACGTAAAGGGGAGTGAAATCCACACTCCCCATTTTACAATATACACTCTTTCTTTCTTTTATTGGTTGAAATTTTGATAATGAGACAAAATTCAAGTCACTAAAGATAAAATTTAGGTTACTATAAAAGGAAACATGGAGTATGAATTGTAAAATGAGGAGTGTAGATTTCATTTCCCATATGTAAATGGTCAAATGAAACATGTTTTTTTAGATTACGAAATGCAGGTAATGATTGTTGAACCAAAAATAAAAATAAAACTATTTAGCGAGTATGTTGTTCTCACATTTGTTGCATATATGTTAAATTCTTACTTCATCAGGAAACATTAACATGTAGAGAATCCAACAAGGGATTATAATAAAAAAAACCTAAGCGCCGCTCCTTGCGTCGCCACTAAGGCCTTCCTCCGATTATCCGGCCACCATGTTACAAGGCAACATCCTAGTTTGGAATTGCAGAGGTATTGTTAACCTCGAAACTCAACGTGCATTGATTGATTTGGTCCAGGCCAAGCGGCCATATCTCATCTTTTTGGCAGAAACCCTAACAACGCCACAACTGATAAACTCTCTGACATCCCGCCTTGGTTTCGTGGATAATATATGTGTCCCGAAGGAGCAAGAGTCACAAGGTTTGGCGCTGTTGTGGAGTTCGAAAATTCAGGTGGATCTTCGCACTAAATCTCCACATCATATCAATGCAGAGGTACGTGAGGTAGGAACAAATGAGGTGTGGCGTTTTACTAGGATTTATGGTTTCGCTAGTCGAGAAGATCGACATAAAACCTGGTCCTTGATTGAAGCCCTAGCAATAGAAGTGTGCTCGTTACCTTGGTTGATGGCGGGTGATTTTAACGAACTTATGGTCGCGGCTGATAAATCTGGTGGTCCTCCTAGGGCACTTGCAGCAATGTCACAGTTCCAGAATACTATGGCAGCAGCGGGACTTGTCGATATGGGTTTCTATGGTGATAGGTTCACTTGGTTTAACAAGTTTACCAAAGAACGGTTGGATCGTAGTTTCCAGTCAGTTTCTTGGCGTAGTCTCTTCCCTTTGAGTCGGACCATCACTTTGCCTCCTTCTGATTCTGATCACAATCCTTTAGTTATTGAAGTAATGACTGAGCATAATCCTAGTCGAAGGCGGAGCTGGCGTTTCCGCTTTGAGGAAATCTGGTATGGTAATGAGCAGTGTACGAAGATCATCAAAAAGCATTGGTCTGCTCCATTAATAGGTAACATGCTACAACAGTTGGGGTCCAAGATACATTATGCGGATCAACAGCTTATGCAGTGGCATTGTACTGAGTTTCAAAGGCAAAAGAATGAGCTTCGGGAAATTCAAGAAAAGCTGCATGATATAATGAGACAAACCTATTCTCCTTGGCAGTATGAGGAACAATGTAGGCTACATGTCAAGCAGAGTCAACTTCTATCGCAGCAAGAAAAATACTGGAGGCAAAGATCGAGGGCATTGTGGTTAAAAGACGGAGATCGTAACTCTGCTTACTTTCACCATAAAGCTTCTAATCAAAAGAGCAGAAATACAATTCGAGGCCTCATGAATGATGCTGGGGAATGGACTGATGACCCGAAGGAAGTCCAACGTCTCTTGTTAGATTTCTACAATATGACTTTCACAACTGAAGGTGTAGATGATGTTGCCTTATCTGAAGTCTTTCGTGCCACCCCAATGAAGGTTACCTCATGTATGAATGATGAGTTGGATTTACCATACTCGGATGATGAGATAAGGGCAGCCTTGTTCCAAATGCATCCTTCTAAAAGTCCAGGACCGGATGGTATGTCTCCATTTTTCTTCCAAAACTACTGGCATATTGTTGGTTTAGATGTCTGTACTGCTATTCGTAATTTCTTGGAAAAGGGGGAGATTTGGAAAGAGTCCAACTTTACTTTTATCTGTCTTATTCCAAAGAATAAAAGTCCTACTATTGCCTCACACTTTTGACCTATAGCATTATGTAATGTCATCTACAGAATTAGTTCCAAAGTCATTGCTAACCATTTGAAAAAATGGCTTCCAGATATAATCTCTCCACTTCAGAGTGCCTATGTACCTAGCATATTAATTTCCGACAATACTCTTGTTGCTACTGAAGCTGCACACTTCATGCATAAACTCAAGACTCAGGAGGAAGGTTTTTTCTCTTTGAAGCTCGACATCAGCAAAGCTTATGATCGCTTGGAATGGCCTTTTCTACAGGCCATATTAGTGAAGCTTGGTTTCTCATCCAAATGGATTACTATGGTAATGAACTGTGTTACTTCTGTGAGTTATGCTCTTCTTATACAAGTTGAACCTTCTGAGCATATTTACCCTCCTAGAGGTATCAGGCAGGGAGACCCCCTGTCACCATACTTATTCATATTATGTACTGAGGGTCTATCTGCTTTAATAACACAAGCTGTTGATTCTGGAGCTATTCAAGGACTGAAAATGTGCCCACAAGCTCCTACTTTGCATCACTTATTTTTCGCAGATGATAGCATCTTATTTGGTGCAGCTACAATGGCAGAATGTCTTACCTACAGAAGCATCTTGAACACATATGAAAAAGCATCTGGTTAGAAAGTCAACTTTCAAAAAAGTAGTGTGGTTTTTTCTCAGAATGTACATGCTGACACTCAAACTGCTCTTGCTGCCATTTTGGAAGTTAAATGTGTGGAGGAGCATGATAGATACTTGGGTCTCCTAATGCGTGTAGGAAAATCCAAAACCTAAATTTTTCAGTACATCAAGGAAAAATTGTCCAAAAAACTGGAGAGCTGGAAGGCTAAAATTTTAGCTGTGCAGGTAAAGAAATTTTAATAAAGGCTGTTGCTCAAACCATGCCGCTTTATGCTATGAATTGCTTTTTTTTGCCTAAGACTTTATGTGATGATGTCCATAAGCTTTGTGCTTCTTTCTTTTGGGGTGACACGAATGACAAAAAGAAAATCCACTGGCGGAGTTGGGAATGGCTCTGTCTCACAAAGCATGAAGGAGGCATGGGTTTCAAAAATTTATATGCTTATAAGCAAGATTGTATAAAGCAAGATATTTTCCAAATTGTGACTTTTGGCAAGCGGAGTTGGGTGATGCACCCTCCTTCTCTTGGAGGAGTATCCTTACAGGTCGGCCTGTGTTAAGGGCTGGAACTAAATGGAGAATTGGCGATGGTACGAAGGTGAATATTTGGCGGGATCATTGGGTTCCAGAATGTTCGCAGTTTCTTATACAGAGACCTGCTCTCTCTCTCTCTCCAGTTGAATATGTGGCCGACCTTATTCACTTGCAAACTAGACAGTGGATACCCGAACTGGTCCATGATGTCTTCCATCCTACTGTGGCATCTAAAGTTCTAAGCATTCCTCTTAGTCAACAAACAAAGCCTGACAAGTTGTACTGGAGCTTGGAACGGAGAGGTTGGTTCACAGTCAAAACTGCTTACTGGGTGGCTAGAGCACAGGTCCTTGACCATGTCCTTGTGTCTTCATCTAATGGTGATCCTTTTAAGGAGTTGTGGATGAAACTTTGGAAGGCCAATGTTCCTGGTAAGGTGCAGATATGTGTATGGAGAGCTTGTTGCAATTTGTTACCTACAAGAGAAAGGCTAATGAGTAAGGGCTATGTGGGAGACCTCACTTGTTTGTTATGCAACCATCAGTTGGAGGAAACTGCTCATATCTTTTGTAAGTGCACTACAGCCTCTACTCTTTTATCTCAATCTCCATTCCATCTCCAACGTTCTTTGCTTCCTCAAATCAATTTCAAAGAATGGATGCTGGAACAAGCTTTGAATCTTAGAATGGAGGTTTTTGAAAAGCTCTTGATGCTTATGCTAGCCAAATAGCCACCCTCAAGTATAAGGGGTACAAGTAATAGTATAGGGATTTAAGAAAGGTTGTCGAACCCACGAGGATTGGATTCCTTTCACTAGCTAGGGTGTGAACCTAAGGAGAGCTAGAATATACAAATGTACAATCACAAACCTAAATTTACAAGGAAATCTAGGCTTATGGTGAGTATGTGCATTGTGGTGATAGTGAAATTGTTTTTGGTTTTTGAAGATAGTTTTGAATTGAAAACAATTAGCTCAAATGTAAACTAAATTACTCTAAACTAAAATAGTGATATAATGGATGAAGTTAGGGGTTGGATTGTCTACCACTAACCTCCCTTGCAAATATTGAAGTTCAAATACAAGTGATGCTATTCTAATTTCCCAATTACCCTCTTTGCATCCGGATAATTAAGACTACAAAGGCTTAAACTCCTTTAATGTTATTAATTCCAACCGGATAAGTCTAGAATTAACTACCTAAGAACAATTCCTATTACCGGTTAAGTCTCAATTCATTGTTCCTAGATGCATAAAGCTTTGAGTTTAGATAATCATGCAAGCAAACCAATCCTAGATCTAGGTGATTTTAACTCACAACCTTCACATGCACATAGAGGATGCTATCATGCTATCAATGCTCAAGGTTAACTACTCCCTAAACATTTTTTCATGAGATGACAAACACAACACATTCAAAGTAGTTAAGTTTGAATGAATGCATTCACTTCTTGAATTAGCATATGAAGATGAAAATAACAAATAACTTCAAATGTAAATTAAAATATCAATTCATACAAGTTTGGCTAGGGCTTTCAACCCTAGCCCCAACAAAGTACTACTCACTCATAATTACATATACTAACTTCATAATCAAATTAAACACCAAAATATAATCTAGAGTAAAAGGGATAGAGTTGGCTTAGTGGTGTGTCGGATGGTCCCCAAGCTCACGTCTTGGTGGTGATGGTGGTGGTGGTGATTCCCTCTCCTTCTTGCTCTTGAAGATTTGATGATAAAAGATAGTGAAGCTTGCATTATGTATTATGTGAATAGGTGGAGTAGATGGAGAAAATGATGATAGAAAAGAGAGTGGAGAAATGATGTAGTAGTGGTGGTGTTAATGGAGGTAGAGGATAAGAAATGGTGGTGGTGATGGAGGAGATAGAGTAGTATGGATAGTATGAGTTTGGATTTTGGGAGGTGGAGATGGAGGTTTTGTGAAGGAGATGAAGAGAGAAAGAAGATGTAATGGATGAAGGAATTGGTGATTTTCTTCTTTGTTGTAGCCTCTATTTATAGGCTACCAAGCAAAACTATTTGGCTTTAAACAAATGATGATGGGTTAGGTTTGAGCATTTAAACATTGATGGAATTTGTTAGGTTTGAATATTTAAACACTAATGGAATTTGTTAGGTTTGAGTCACTTTCTACTCATTTTTCCTTCAATTAATTCTCCACCAAGACTTCAGATTTTTCCCGTGACTTCTTCATATGAAATGATCCACCATGAGTGTAGATCATTGTGTCAAATTTTCAGAATTTATTTCCATGCCATTGGGCCTAAATCGCTGCTGGACTCCTTACAGGTCCAGTTTTCCAGTTTTGCTTCTGCATAAAATTGGGCTGACTGTTTGAAGGTCTTCCGCTTCTATTTGGCTCTTGCACTCTTCATAAGAAATGTTTCTTAGGATATCTAGAATGGATCTGGAAGGTTTCAGCTCATTTGGTCAGGTGGTCGCTCCTTGTTCCTTGCTTGGCTTGGTTTCTCCTAGCCGGAGTAGGAAAATGTGTAAAGTTGACATTTTTAGTGCATTTCCATTTTTCTCCATCATTTTCTAGCATGATAAGGAAAATATAATAAATATATATAAATAAACACAAGGTTAAGCAAAAGTACAAGATTAGGGAAATAATGAAATTAGATTAGTCAACATTAAATTTGGACTTTAGAACAAGTAATTTCTATGTTTTAGGGGACAAATATGTATATGAATTATGATCCAACAGCTTATATAGGGACTGTGGATGAATCGGAACACCAAACTGTGGGAGGATACTGCTAGAAGTCCTCCAGACTTGTTTTTTGGTTGCATGACTTGGCTGGAGGAATTCCAGAAGTCACGAGCTAGTGAGAAGACGCCAAGGCAACCTAATCTTTATGCATGGCAGTCTCCAGCAGCAGATACGTTAAAGCTTAACATTGATGGGGCATATGTACCTCACCTCACTAAGGGTGGAATAGGAGGCATTCTTCGTAACTCTAGAGGAAATGTTGTTGATGCGTTTCAGCGAGTAGTCCATTTTGTGAGCTCAGCTTTCCATGTCGAGCTCCTTGCTATACAGGCCGGACTAGAGTTGATTAGAAGACATAATTACCGGTCTGTGGTTATTGAAACTGATTGTCAAATAGCAGTCCAAGACATAGGCAGTGCTTCTCCAGTTCTCACTCAATATGGGACTCTAATTGATGACATTCAGGCTACCTTCAAGAACTTGCAGCAGGTGCGTTTGTGCTTCGCTCCCCGCACTTGTAATCGAGCAGTCCATAGACTAGCTGGTATTGCTTTTTATTCTAATTTGTGTAACAATTGGGTGAACTCCACTTCGGAGTGTATCCAAGACATTGTACAAAAGGAGACCACTCCTACTTAAGTAATAAAGTTGAGTTCTGTTTGCCTTCAAAAAAAAAAAAAGGGAAACATTAACATGTAATTAGTAATTGTTCAACCAAAAGTAAAATAAATTGTAATTAACGAGTATGGTTCTATGGTCTATTGCATATTGATAAGGGTAACATCAACATATTTGAGGAGTTGTAATGAAATATAAAATACTTATCAATAAAAACTCGAGACTCTTTGCATGAACGGTATAAAAATATATCTATCATAAAAAAATACAATAAATAAAAACTTTTTCAGGATGCCCAGTATTATTTGGTCTAGTGGCATAGTCTCCCCTTCGTAAATGAGATGTCGTGAGTTCGACTCACGAAAAACTAGTTATAGCATTTGAATTGTTTATTTGATAAAAAATAAAATAAAATAAAAACTTTTTCAGCATTGGAATTTTTTTCTTTTCAAAATCATAAAATTAGAATAATCATGAAAACAAAACTGGGCCAATATTTTCAAATTTTTTCAATTGGATTACTATCTTGAAAATTATTATGTTTTACCGACAATGACTTCATGGTATGGAAAATTTTGAATAAAAATAGGGATTAACTTGTTTAAGCATGTTTTGACATGTCACAGGGTCACCTTCTAAATTTCATGTGCATTTGAAATTTACAAGTCCTTAAACTTAGTGTTCGTAGAGCGTGACTTATACAATATGCCTGAACTTGAGAAACACTGAAATACCAAACGGATTTTTTTGTTGTTCGAAATTTTCGTAAAAAGATCGTTAGAGATTGCGGTATTTTGTCATTTAGAACACATTGATCATGTTTTTACCAATGATTTAGATTCAGAAAAATTAAAATTTGAATAGAATGGGGTTTTCTATGGTTTGACATGTCGGGAGGTGTTATGATGGCACCTGTGGAATGCAATAGCAAAGCCAAAACATGTTAAATCTTGTTCACACTATTTTTTCTTGAATTTCTTATTTACGATAAGCTCACCATTCATAAAGCATGATTTTTAGAACCTGTTCCAATTGCTAGAACAATGAAACCTCGAAACCAATGTTTTTTTTTGTATGAATTTTATTGTTTCTTGACTTTGAAACATTGTAAGAAAAATTTTGTGACATGATTTTTGAGTTTTATCAGTTCGATAATTATTTAAATAATCATTAAGGATAAAAAAAATTTCGTGAGAAAATAAAAACATGCAATTTTGTCTAAAAATCGTGTGCTATAGTAGTCCACGATTTTGGGTAGAAATCATGGTCTTGGAGAAGTTTTTTTTTTCTTTTTCTTTTTTTTTCCGCATGAATTGTAGTTAGTTTGTAGTTTTACACTTGTTATCTTTCGTTTTTACTTTGAGAATAAATAAATAATTTTGAATTTCAATATTATAAATTACTAAGTAGAGCCTAAGTAACACGTCAAAATATTTAGAGTCTTAGGACGACCTTAGAGCATTTCTCTAACAATTAAAGTTATTTTCTTTAGCTAAATTGTCTAAAAGTTAGCTAGAAATTTTTTACATAACATAGAGCCTTAGCTATGATATCACGTAACGTAGAACATCAATACATTAGGTGTATTATTGATTTTTCACCAAAATAGTATCGTTGTTATCTTAACTATTGTTTTTTTTTTTCTCCGGTCTTGATTAATGAAACCACATAATACGCATCAAGAGAATACTTGAGATAATAACAAGAGTCTCAACTAAAATAATGTATTCTAATAATCACCAACTCATAAAGAGTGCTCTATTGGCTACTCCATTAGCTTTACAATTGTGGTAACATACCCGAAAGTAAAAGCTTACTCGAAGTCATAATATACTAATAAGATCAGTTTTTCCACTATGTAGCCATCTGGATATAAATCTAATGACACTTAGTTGCAACATGTCACTAGGAGGCTGCGACAATTTAACAAGGAAAAGAACTCGCCTCTTATCTAGAACCTTCCGCTGTAGCACCGTCACCATACAACAATACTTTGGTCAAGATCCAACCGCCCTCAGCCACCACTCCGACTGGACCATACCATGCGACACAAATCCGAGCAACCAGACTAATCCACCACCACCACCATCAGACCTCGAAAGGACCCCGCTCACTCATCAACGAGGGAAGGAGAGAAAGGAGCTTGTCCGGCTGCACCTGCCCACAAAGCTGGAGGCCCATGCAACGAGGGTGTGCAGCTAGACGAGAAGGCAGATGATGAAGAGAAAACCCTAGTTTAGAGAGAGAGAGAGAGAGAATGTTAGTGACATTTCTTGAATTTTAGCTCAAATCGTGTTGATGTCATAATTTGGTTCGACAAATATTTTTGACTTTTCAACCCGCTTTAAAAGAAGAGAATGTTAGTGACATTTCTTGAATTTTAGCTCAAATCGTGTTGATGTCATAATTTAGTTAGACAAATATTTTTGACTTTTCAACCCATTCCGCATAGGACGCATTGAAATGTCAAAGAGTCCACATAGGACTCTGATCTTTCAACTCATTTAAACCTTTCATATAGAAAGAAAAGAAACCTTAGACATAGATAACCATGACTAGTGAGATGCCTAACCTTGCTACTCTAAGTCTTTAACCTTGGACCTCCACCTCTTAGGTCTTGGACAGTCACAATGTTATTGACTTGTCGTCTTGGATAGCAAGGTCAGAGCATATCGTGACCTCATTATAAGAACAACATAATCCAAATGAATCAAGAGCCTCAAACCCCAAGACCAAGAGTTCGACCCCCAAGGCTTAGAAGTTTCGACCCGTAAGGATCATAGCTACGACCTCTAGGGCTAAAGTCTTGACAATCAGCTCACTCTTAGACAAAGTCATTGCAAGGAGACATAGTTAGCGGAAATCAAGGGCCAAGTCTCACCTACTAGGCCAGTTGTCATGCTCTGATGACAAGTATGGTCCATGGACATGACTCAAGAGTGACATGAGGGGAAGAGACCACATAGTGGTGACAAATATCACCAACTTTGTCAAACCCATCCCTTGGAGTGTCAGTAAGCAGAAAGCAGGGGCTGACACCCCAATTTTATGGGATTGAGTCCATGTCTTTCCCTTTCCTCCTCAACCACCATTTTTCTATAAATACTCAGCCTCCACAAGGCTGAAAGAGAGAACTCTCTTCTCTCCCAACTCTATGCCAAAATTCATAGGAGAGACTCCATCTCTTCTCCCCAAGTACTATGCCAAAATATATAAGCTATTCCCTTAGCTTTGTTGCTATGCCAACTTGTTGGGCACTTATTCTTCTTCTTCCTCATTCTTATGTCAAAATACTTAAGCACCATTCTCTCTTCTTCAATCCCCATAAATGTTCAAACACACTTATCTAATTTAGGCATCAGAGTGTGTTTGGCCAGCCTTAGGCTAGTCCTCCGATAACCTTCCATCTCTTCACATTTGCAAGTCCTTTCGATGGAGTTTTGCCAACTTGAGGCGGTGGATACCTAGCGTCAGGTGGAGGATGTTATCCGCCCAAGCTAGACTGGACGCCCAATGTTAAGAGGAGGATGATATACGCCTAATGTCAGGTGGAGGAAGCCCGAGGCCAGACTTTCAACTTCACCCAACAAGAGAGTTGTTATGATGTACCTCCTCCAACTTCAAGTGGTGGATGTCTAACGTCATGAAGAGGACGATATAAGCTCGAGGCTAGACTATCAGTTTCACCCAACAAGGGAGCTGGACGCCCAACATCGAGTGAAGAAAACCCAAGGCCAGACTATCAGTTTCACCCAACAAGAGAGCAACAACAATGGTTGTACTTACGCCTCACTCAAGAAGAAAGGAGCGGGTGTCCGAGCTAGGCCAAGTTTCCAATCTTACTCAAGGAGGTCGAAGGTAGAGATCACCAAGATCATACCTTCAATCGGAGATGGTTGACCAGACATAGGATCACCAAGACATACCTTTAGTCACAATAGGTGGACGACCAAGACTGGGCACAAGACCACCGAGGCCATACCTTTAGTCACATGAGGTAGACGACCAAGGCCATACATATAGTCAAACTAATCGAAGGAAAAGATAAGACCCACTTCGAGAAAACAGCCCCACCACTTTACACTTGGATTTCAACGAATTTTTTGTTGACTCGTTGATGCCGAAATTGGCATCAACAAATCGTAAAGTACTTTTGTAATTAAAACCATTTAATTTTTACATTATTTTAAAAAAAAAGTCATCTCTCCTAAAAATTAAGTCGATAAAAACTTATTGAATCATCGAACCATATGAAATGGACGGACGGTAATTCAACACAAATATGTACCTTTCCTAAAACCGTCGGTTTGGTGTCCCAAACAAGTGTGTCTTATCTCCAGATTCAAAAATTCAGTGTCAATAAAGCAATACACGTGCATGGAGGAAGCATATTATATATCTCATAAATCCAAACGTGGCATTACAGCGTCTCCTAAAATTTGGTTTTGCATTCAATTCAGACTGGCCAATGTGTCCATCGTTTTAAATGGCTGGAAATGGATGTGTTGGCTGGCTTGCTGGCTCAGGATTCTCAAAATCTTACCCACTAAGAAAATATTGACAAATGCAATATACGCATGCCTCTTCTTCTTTGGAGCTTCTTCTACCACTTCTATTTGGCTTTTCTTTCTGAAATATCCAAACACTGACTAAACTATTCAACCTAATTAAGTATGTCATTTTTAAAGCCTTAACTCTTAAGCATGCTAGCTTGGTGGCACCTATATAATATGCGTGTGCTGAAGTGTCTACAATATATTAATAATCCAAACCCTAGAATAGGTGTTGCACTTTGCACCAGATCGATGCATTTTCAACTCTCAGATCTATGACTTTCTGCAATGAATTCATCAGCAAGCTAGTTAGACTATTCATTCATCCAATATCTTTTTGTTTATATATTTATGTCATTGTTATTGTTCTAGGTAAGGTCGATCTATGATAAATTATAAATGTAATTAACTGCTGGTTAGAAACAGAGGACAAAGATGAGAAGATAACCATATCCGTGTTCTAGGGAACTTTCCTGGTACTTTCAACTATTTTTAACAATGAGCTGTAGTATCTTTATGTATAGGGATCCCCTCCTTTTTCTCTCTTTTTCTTTCTGTTTTGTGCTACAAGTAAAGTAGGGCTTTTCTGTGAGGCATCATATATGGCATATAATAAATCTGGTTTAATTAGCAGGCAGATATATAAAAAGGAGGTTGGCATATATAAAGCTCTCATGATAATGCACCTGTTTTAGGATGGCATCTCCACCGGGACATGTGGATCATTGTGTTATTCGAATCATTAATGATTAAGAAATGGATTGGTTGATAAATGTTTGGTTTGATTCCTGACTTGTTTTTAACAATTTGATTAGATCTAGCTTTAGTCTATGCATGTAGAACTTTTTTAGCACTCAGTCATATCTCTGATATAGCATGGTCCATTACAGCAGCACTACAGTTGTTGGATAAAAAACTAATGGTTACCCTTCAAATCAAATTTTTTGAAGCACTCTACATACTTACAAGAAAAACGCCAACTATTGGATTCTGATTCAATAGTTAACGACGATAGATCGAGTTTCGTTGGCACCGATGATCATGCAACAGTCATTCACAGTCACGGATGAACTCGGATCAAAACTTCAGTAAAGAAATTCGAAAATACTAAGAGAGGTTTTTGTTGTTTTGTGCTTACAAATATCAAGAGAAGTTAAAAGATCTTTTAGAATATATTTGAAATAACAAGAAGAATTAAAAAAAGAAAAGAAAAAAAAGGATGATGAAGAGTACGTATGCACACAAGAACAGTAGAGAAGGTCATGGAAGGTGGAAGAGGCGTGAGCAAGCATTAATATTCTAGAGGCCATAATGAATTGAATGGTATTCATTTTTCCACCAAAAACAAAAGAAAAATAAAAAAAAAATATTTGAATGACTCATAGATCGAGTTGGGATGAAACGACACCGTGATAGTTACATGCAGTACTTTGACAATATATAATATCATGTTAACAAATTGGGTAATTAATGAATAATGAGATGAGATTATGAATACCTAAAGGGAACCCATAAAAGGGTTGATGATAAAAAAGAGAAAGATTCCACAAATAGCCAAAGGACACTAACCAGTACAGCCAGAAAAATATCTATTAACTCCAGATCAATATATTATGCAAAGAAAAAGAAGAGACGTGGACGCCTCAACACCGTCCGTTTGTCATAAAATTATTGTTGCTGTTGTTGACTTCACGCTCTGTCTCTGTTAAGCTGTTGGTCTTTTTGTTCTTCTTGTTTCAAGCTTTGAGCAAAACCATACCAACTTTTCTCTCTTCTTTTTCAGGTCTTTATTTGTTTTCTGGCTCTGTGATTGTTGTTGGTGCCTTCTGTTTCTGAGTTATATCTCCTCTGTTTATTTATAACCCAAAAGGAAAAAGAAGAAGGTTAAATATAGGAGTGATAGATAGATTACAGAGTGCCAGTTTTTTAAGGCTCTTTTCTTGTGGTTGTGTCATAGATAGACAGATATAGACAGATTATCCTTTGAGTAAACACAAGATTCTCTCTTTTATTCATCAACACCAAAAATATCTATTCTTTTCTTGTTTTATTTTTAGTTGATCAATTCAAAGGTCTCTACTTTCTTTTTGGCCATGGCTGCTCCTCAATTTGAACAACACAATCCCCATCCTCATCAGAAAAGTAATCTTTTTATCTTTTATTCTTCTTTCTTTTTCCTCTGAATTTTGTTAAAGAAGATGTTGGTCTTGTTTTGGTGTTTGAGCCTAACTCATCTTTATTCAAATTTCTATGATCAGCTCCCAAACAAGAAGAAGGGAAAGAAAAGGAAGCAAACCCAGATGTTCAATCCACAGAGTCCTTCCAATCCAATCTGGTATCATCCCAGTTCTTTGATTTCATCTCCTAAATCATTTACCTACCCAATTCAGGAATTACTTGGTCTTCAGGCCTAAAGCTAAATCTTTCAGGGTTAAATTCTATTGGAAAAGTTGTAATTCTCCTTTCACTATTCACCCTATCTAATTTGTGAACATGTGTTTTGTTTGTATATATAGTCTCTCTGCAAGGATGGAAGCTCATCTGATGCAGCATCATGCATATCAACCGCAGGAGATACAACTGCTAGTGTGAAAAAAGGTGATGCAGATGTAGATACAGATTATGAATCCATGGCTTCCTATCCAACAACCGCCTATTATGGATATAGCTATCCAGGTTTGCTACAGATTCTCTAATTATTCATTCCATTATTCTTGTTTTATGAGTCCTATGATGACCTTCACATCTTACTGACCATGCTTACAGGTAGTTATGATATGGAAAACCAAGGATACTATGTCGGTGGAAGTACTGGGATGGAAGCTCAATACCCTGTAAGTTCCTTTATCTAACATGAGATCAATATGTTGAGTTGATTCAACAGTAGGGTTTTTTTCACTTTGCACTTTGTTGTTTACAAAGTCCGAATATCATCTTACCCGGAATATGGTGTCTTGGTTGGATTAAATCTGGCAAAAAGACCCATATTTGGGGTAACATGAAATTCAGGAAACATCTCATATCCCGCAATTTGGGTAATGTTCTGTTTCTTTGAAGATGCAATTGAGACTTTTGGATGATGCAAGGTGTAATTAGCCCTTTGAATTACAATGTGTTTAGCTTACTGCTAGTTTTCTGCTGGACAACAGCGTTTTGAAATTTATAACAGATTGATCTTATAGTCACTATTCTTCCTTTAGGTCATGCAAGCAGATAATGGCTCTTTTGTCTACTTGATGCCAGGATATCAGCCTGGCTATGATCCTTACACACAGTACCTGCCCATGACTACCATCAGTAGTGATGGACAATATGTCGGTCAACAGATGTATTCACCGATCAGCCCCATATACCAATCTCCAATCAATTCCCCTGGATATAATATCCCCTCTCCTCATCCTTATGGGGAGTTAGTCCCAACACCCTACTTGTGGGACCCATCTCTTATTGCAGATGGAACATATGGAAATGGCTACAATGGAGTTTTAGAAACACCGACTTCTAAATCTAATTTCACATCCCCTAGTTACACTCGTGCTCCGTTCTCTAAATCTTTTACACCACCTTCAGGCAACGCTCCTTTAGAGACTAAGAGCTCGAGTTATGGTGCACGAAATCAGCCAAAACCAGTGAACAAGGTAAATTTTATTTTTCTGTCAGGATAGCATATTGTATTTGTCCTCATCTTGGGCAATTTTTGATGGTTTTTCCACAATGACTTTTAGGCCTCACTGCATGCTCCGACTCTTCAATCAGAAGCAGCAGCCAAAGGGTACTATTCCGTTGCAAAGTTTCCTGTCTATAACCAAGGGACAGGTGGTTTGCTCTATCCAAACAATTCGTTAAAAGCAAATCCAAAGGGTTGGGGTGGTCCTGAGAAGTTGAAAACAAGAAGCAAGGCTAATAGTGTTAGAGATATCAATTTGTTCAGTGAGAAGAACCATGGTCCCAGAACAACCAATCCTAAAGGCGCCTTGGTCTCCATGGCTGACAAGGAGAATGGAAAATGTGACGGCACAAAATCTATTATCAGGAAGGATCAATATAACCTTCCTGACTTTCCAACCAAATATGAGCAGGCACTTTTCTTTGTTATCAAATCCTACAGTGAAGACGATATTCATAAGAGCGTTAAGTACAATGTATGGGCTAGTACTCCTAATGGCAATAGGAGGCTGGACAATGCTTATCAAGATGCACAAGAGAATGCGGCACAGAAAGGCTGCAAATGTCCTTTGTTCCTCTTCTTTTCGGTATGCTATAGAATTTAACCATAATTTTGATTCAGGAGTTTCCAGCTGCTCATTTATATTTAAGGCTTTTGTGTCTCATTTCCATAACCCTACCCTTTTTTTTCTCACTATATTTTGTACTGTGGATTCAGGTTAATGCAAGTGGTCAGTTCTGTGGAGTAGCTGAGATGGTTGGCCGTGTTGATTTTAATAAGAACATGGATTTCTGGCAACAGGATAAGTGGAATGGTTATTTCCCAGTCAAGTGGCATGTCATAAAAGATGTTCCAAATCCTCAGTTGCGACATATAATACTTGAGAATAATGAAAACAAGCCTGTGACCAATAGTCGAGACACTCAAGAGGTATGCATTAACACCTAGTTGTCAAGTATTATTTGATTTCAGTATGAGCAGCCATATAATCTCAGGAAATCTTGTATATTCAGGTCAAATTCCTTCAGGGTATCGAAATGTTGAACATTTTCAAAAATTATTCATCAAAGACATCAATATTGGACGACTTTGATTTCTATGAAAGCCGTCAGAAAGTGATGCAAGAGAAGAGGATCAGGCAGTCTACGCCTTACTATGATTTGCAGGTTTGCTACTGCTCTTCTTCTTTACTTCACTCTTTACGGTAGGTAATTAAATAGTTTCCTAGTTTCTATTACTGGCATCTCCAGTCACAATCATATAATTCTTTGGACCATAGACACATTATTGGGGGTTGGAAAGGATATAGGAATAATTTATTGTCAAGATGAATAACAGGATGTGGTTCTTAAAGATGATTCTGTTTGATTACAAAATGATTTACAAAGAAAGCAGGGTTCCTTATTCAAAATAGTGGGTTACGTGTGGTGCCCTTGAAATTCTGAAATTGGGAGCGACTTTATTCTATTCTTTGCTTATAGGATCATCGCAATAATTCAATAATTTGGGGTTTGCTTTAAATTTCTTGCAACATACGTGTGCATACTTGTGCCTCTTGAGATGTTGAGTAGAGTTGTGATTCATGTTGCAGCATAAAATAGAAGAATTGACTATCACTGCTTCAGAGTAAGAGCCTGCAGTTACAGGCAATGGAAGGAATGAGGGCACTGAAGATTATACCACCAGAAGATGTCAGGCAGGACAGAGCAGTTTGGATGTTTTATGTTGCACCTGAAAAATAGGGGAATGTGCTGCCATTTTTGATCAAATGAATGAGATGTGAACTGTTGACTTGGCTATCAAGGTCGTCTGTTTATAACCTCAAGAACTTGGTCGATATGGTTCTGGAACGCTAGCTCCTTCTCTGCCTCATGCCTTCTAGCATTAGTTTTTCTTTCTGCATAAAATTGTTCTCCACGGTTTCAGTCTCCCTCTTCTTTTCCCAATGTAATTGTAAAAAGAAAAAAAGAAAAAAAAAATTGTGGTAGTTTCAATTTCTTGACAGATCTCTCGAGTGGGAGAATAAACAGTTCTTACTTTCTCTGAATACAATGGCTGCCTAGAGCTAGTCATATACCCCCAAAAGGTTGTATATATGCATAAAAGCACCACAGAAGATTCAATCAAATTTTTTTCCCACATTTGGTGCAAGCAAATGTATGACAAAAAGTCGTCCAAATGCCTTTTCTACACTAAAAATCATGATTCAACAAGTCACAACAGACCGTGTCTCATAACTTCCTGGTCGGTATGCTAATTTATAGGAAAAAGTAATCGTGGAAAAACAGATCAAGAGCAAAGCCTGAATGGTTTGAGCTGTATGAATTGATGATAAGATCAAAACTCTGATTTATCCGTTGAAATTTGAAGGGTACCAACTAAGCACAAGTTTTTACATATAAGCTCATATCCTACTGAAACTCTTGTTCAAGAAAACTACCGTCGTACAAAAACTATAGTTTCACAGATGACAAAGATGCAACTGACTAATGAACATCTCCATCAGAATGTCTAAATCTTCATTTCTGTTCATTTAACAACGTAAGAAAAGAGAAACCCAGCCAAATAAGGGAGCAAAACTGCAATCAGTGCAACTTTGTTGTGTTTAGTATTATACTTGATCACCAGATGTGGGGCCACGTCCACGGACAGGACGACGCACAGCACGTGCACGTCCACGCTGTGCTGGTCTTCCACGACCTCTAATTGGGGTCGGAGGTACAACAATTGGTTGTCGTCCCTGCTGTCCACGCTGTCTTAGCTCAGCATTCCGCCTAGCTTGTTCAGTTATATTTATGGTGGTAGAGGAAGGAGAAACCTGCTTTGCCTCTTCTGCTTCAGTGGTGACACTAGCACTGGCCTGTCTTGAACCACTAGCCTCTGTAGTAGTACTTGCAGAGGTACTCTCAGCCGTTATAGAGGCATCACCAGCTACAGAGGCAGCTTCAACAGTGAGGTCAGTCTCCATTGCAGTTTGATCGATACCATCATTTGACTTATCAGAGGCTTCAGCTGTCTCTTCAGGTACATCAACTTCATTATTTTTCTCTTCATTAAGAACTTCTGGAGAATTCACCTCACTAACATCCACAACAGAAGCGCCAGCAAGATCTTCATCATCAGCCCTAGATGGTGAAGCTCTGGGTGTTGTAATAGGCTCAGGCTGACCTTCCTCTATACCAGGACTGCCCATCGTTGTATCACCACCTTCAAGGTCTGATACATCAGGTGGAAGCTCTCCCTCTTCTCTGTCTCCCCCAACTCCACTGGACTGTCGGTTGTCAGGCTCCACCTGATTATCCTTTGCTCCATCATCGGGCACCATCTCTTTAACATCTGATCCATCCACATCTTCTTCCAAAACACTATTCTTGTCATGTTGTGATTCAGGTTGACTTGAACCATCAAATTGTTGTTCAATTGGCTCTTCAACCTTCACCGCGGTATTCTCAATCTCTTCCTTCTCAGCATCAACAGCACCTTCCTCATTTGAACCTTGAGGAATATCAGCATTAGAAGCTTCTTCTGTGGCTGGAACATTGCCAATATTTTCCAATGAAGCAGGTGCTTGCCCTTCACTCTTTTGAGGAGATTCTGAACCTTTGGGCTTCTTTGACACAGGTGCTGCCACATCAGGACCAGTTTCCCCTTGGTTTATTGATTCCTCGTGAGACTCAAACTGAGATGAAGAAGCTTGACGTTTTCGAAACAGTGGTTGTGTCAAAGTAGCAACGCCCTGAACTTCGGCGTCAGTGGAAGCTGCATGTTTATTCAAAGTCTGAGCCCCTTCCGTCTCTGACATCTCTACATCACCTTGTGGTTCCTCAGGTCTTACAAGACGGGGCCGAACCAATTTCCTCCCTGTTTTACGAGGTTCAACGTTTCTTTTGGGAAAAGTGACCCTCCTTTCAGTTTCATCTGCTGCTTTGGATGGCATAACTGCCGTAGGAGTCATTGAGGATGCAAGGGTGGCTGCTGGACCAGGAGCTGCATAATGCACATAGCAACGCAATTAATATCAATAAAGAACAGCAAAGAAAAGTAACTGACATTAAAAGAAAATTAAAAAAGAACAGAAGCAGTTATGATCATGAAAACAGTGCTTTAGTGAGGAAAAATACCAGAAGTAGCAGCTAATGAAGCATCGGCAACTGGAGTGTCTGCAGGAACACCACCAGCTCCAAGCTCATTCAAAGTTGAATGTGCTACCCTTTCATAATTTTCACAAACCAAGAAGTAAGCAGAGGCTCGATCATCCAGTATGGCTCCAGAAAGATGTTGAACAACTGAGGTACCCTGGAGATACGTAGAAAACATGAAGATAGTGAATTAAGAAATATTAATTATACTTAAGAAGACAAAGGTATTCCATATAGATTTTCCACAACACCAAGCTGAGAGGAATATATATGGTTTATAGACATCGCATCCCCTACTTGTATTCCTAACACTCTCCCTTAATTCCCAGCTTGAAAGACAAGTTATAAGGTTAATATTATTTTCTTCTCTGCTGATGGGAGGGTCAGCTGACTAAAGGAAACAGAAACAAGTTGGCAATATAAACCTTTACCTCAGGAAGACCGTCTTTTGCATGCTTCAGCTTTTCCTGTTCATCTGAAAGCTGCCTGACAGCCAGCTTATGCTTCTCCAGCTCATTCTTGAAGATTATTTTGTCCTAATATTGGCAAAAATATCACATGCATTACTTCACAAGAAAAGTATATCGACTATGGATTTAAACTGCCACAGATGTATCATATGTCAGGAAATAATGGTTAGGACAAATGGTTAAGTTTAAAAAGTGTGAACCCCAAAAAAAAAAAAACCTGCTCAATTTTATTAAGAGAATCCAATAAAGCATTCTCAGTCTTCTTGCGGTTTGCTTTCTCATTTCGTAGGTCCTCTTTCTGCCTCTCCATTGCCTCTTTCTGCCTCTCCATCATTTTTTGCAGTGTCTGGGTAAGTATGGTAGAGAAGTCAAATGAGCCAGAAGTACCAGAAGGAAAAATGTAAATATAAACAGGACTGTTAATTTCAACCTGAATTTTTTGGTCTTTCTCTTCTTTAAGGGCATGCTCCCCAGCAGGATCACCAGAAGATCGTTTCGCTAATACAAACAGCAAGAATTAGACATTAGGTTATCATGATTGTAAAAACGAGAAATGATTGGAGAACACATTAAAGAAAAAAGACTAATGTTTTTTTTTTTTTTTTTTCATTTAACTACCTTGTTTTTCCTCCAACTGCCTTATAAGATCATCCCTTTGCCTTTGAAGGTCGTCGCATTGCCTTTGAAGGTCGTCCTTTTGCCTTTGAAGATCCTCCTTTTGTCTTTGAAGATCCTCCTTTTCCTTTAAGCATGTCTCATACTTCCTCTGTGTTAGAAAGAATGGCAAACCAAAATCAGCAAAAACAATCAAATTAGTTTAAAAGCATGCTCCACATGCCAAACCGCAGTGATGAAGATATACTAATAGATGATACTTTTTTGCTTTTTCTGAAAAGCATAACTGAAAAAGGACTTGTGAGAACTTTAAGAACCTTAAACTGAAGGCCAATCCTTCTTTGCTTCTCCACATCTGATCTTAAAATTGCCTGTGCAGGACGACCATCAGAAGGATATACATCATCCAAAGGCATGGAATGTTAACATCATCTGATTTTAAAGTAAGAAATTTGAGTTTACCTCTGCTGGCAACATGTCATTTATCCTCCTATCCCTCTCAGTCAGTTCCGATCTGAAGTTTGCAAGATCTTTTTCTAAAGACAAAACAATCTCCAGCTTCTCCGAAAGAAGTTTCTTGACTTCTTCTATATGGGAATCCTTCTCCTTCAATGTTACCTGGCAGACGCAAGTACAAATAATAAAGATGTAAACAAATAGTACAAATGGTGGGCAAATTGTAACGAAGAATGAAATTGAAATGAAGTCAAGACACAAGATAACCTATATATGTCGCCTCTCTTTGACAAATAAATGATTACAACAAAAGCACCAAAAGGGAACCCAAAAAAAAAAAAAAGGAATTTGAGCCCTGAAATAATCACAGAATGATGTAACCAAAAACAAAAACAAAATCACAGAATGCACATTGACAACTTGAATTTTTAATTTTAGAAGAAACGACATTCTATTCCAAAATAAAGAAAAATAACACCTTTTGGACCAGCAGTACACAAAAACACAAATGAAAGCAAAGCGGATGATCAGTTTACACGAACTATTCACTAACAGATGCTAGGAAAAACTAAACTCACACGACAGAACCCATGACCCAACTAAATAACAACCATTTGGATTGTTGTTGAACATTTTTTTTGTGGAGAAGTAGGCACAAACAAATACCTAGCAATATCTGCTTTAAATAGTACTGTAGTAGTATAGCTGTAGTTCTCAGATACAGTGAAAATTGAAGAATTTTAATAATGGCTAGCTGAGAACTAGAAAGGTTAAAAGCATTATTGTTCAAGTGATGATATGCATGTAAGTCTTACAGGGAAAAGTACCTGCATCTGCTGATGTTCAGCCTTTGTGCGATCATAATCTTCAACATCTATATTTCTATACCTTTCAAGTAACTTCACGAAAGAGAATACATCAAAATAAGGAAGAATTTTGTTTAATATGCACATGCATGTACACGGAAGAAATATCCAATGACACGCTCTATAATAAACCGGAAAAAAAAAATGACAGGTCCTACAATTCAAGTGGTATCATGGTCAACATAAGGGTCTGTGCCCGGCCTAGACTCAATTGGTCCTTACCAGACACAAACCTGGTCGTCTTAGCAGAAATAAAGTGCTGATATTTGGCTCTGATGACATGGGTCTACACTGCTTTGGTGAAAAATAAATTCATTTGTATACTAATTGGATTGAGCAAGCATTGGATTTAGATCATATGGTTTTTGGAATGAGCTGAAAGCCTAGATGATGGATCAAGTCAGGATGTACAATGTCACTGCAAACTATGTTAAAGACCTTTTCTAAGTACTGAAAATTCCACACCATATTATATGGAATATCGTAATACAATATTTCCAAAGCATACATATAAATATAAATATATATAAGCATTTTGGACATTGAATTGTTGACACAAGGGTTATAGTATAACATCAATAGGCCTATCATCTTGACCGGTCAATGCCCCATTATGGACTGGACCATACCTATTTATGCAAGGAAGATACTTGACTGCTCACCCGCAGGCGGTATTGCTGCTTACTGGGTGAGCTGGCCAAATCATATTTTAACAACCTCTCACAATATATTTAACTGAAAAACCCAATGAACCACCACCAAACATATCCCATTCCATCCTAACCCTACCTTTCACTGATAATGCAGCACCCGACGGTAAAAAGGAGAGAAAAATAAAAACAGATGTTGATAGTTGATTGGGCAAGCTCACCCAATAAGCAGCAATAGCTGGCATATAGGTGAGCAGCATGTCTTATCCTTTAGGCAATTAAAAGATGAACATGCAAAGGGAGATGGAGAGAAAGCTGTCCAAGATCAATACCTCACTAAGCCTCTTTTCCAAGTGATCTTTCTCCATCTTTTGCATTTCAATGTCTTTTTTACATGCCTCCACCTCAATCTGTCTCTCCCTTAACAGCCTCTCTAGGTTGTGACGCTCAACACTAGCCTTTTGTGATATTTCATGCAATTTCTATAATCAAAGTAAGATGTAATGTAGAGTAAGAATCATCAGTGAGCAATATCCATATGGAAGAAATATCCACAAAGACTTCGATGATACCTGGCATTCCTCAAAATTGTGCTTATTTTCTTCTCTCAGTTGGATATTACTTTCGCGGAGCAAGTTTATTTCTCTAACCTGAAAAAAAAAAAAAAAAAAAAACATTTCCACCAGCGCAGCGGTTACAAGGGATGAAGAAGGTAATAACGTAGGATTTAGAGTTTGAGGTCCACATAAGTGTCCAAAGAACCTCCGACCCAAAAGAAGGTGTCAAATAAACATTACTAACCTGTAGTTGTAAGGATTTTAGTTCCTCCTCTGAGAACAACATTGACCTTGAACTTGCACGCTCAGAACGAAGTGATGCTTGGGCTGTTTCTGAAGCCTTGAGGGCACTCTCAAGCTAGAAAGCAATTGTAAAAATTAACCATTATAAAACAGCATAAGGAATTGAACAACCACTAGGAAAGATATATCAAAATCGACAAATATCCGCAGATATATGTAAAAGATGATATGTGCATTTAAAATAAAAACAAAATGTATTTACTCAAGCAAGTTATTCATAGAAAAACTCCTACTGTTAAGAAATTAGGAATTAGACATTAAGAAATTCAATAGAAACATTGAAATTAATAACCTGTAACTTTAACATTCTGTTTTCTTATAACCAGCAAAAAACAGACCATGGCAATAGTAATAGAAGAAAACACCCAATAAAGCACCAAAACATAAAAAACAGAACACCCACTAGTGTATTATAAGACTCTAAGCGAATTTTTCAAAAATAAATTAGAAGGCAACAATTAGAACAAAGGGATAAAACCAATGACCTCAAGGTGCCAACAGGTAAATTAGAAGACACAACAAATACATCATTTGATTCAGCCATAAATTGCAATTAGAAGGCAACAATTAGAACAAAGGGATAAAACCAATGACCTCAAGGTGCCAACAGGTAAATTAGAAGACACAACAAATACATCATTTGATTCAGCCATAAATTGCAACTTGTTCGGAAATCGTAATACTTAATCTTTTTGTGAGGCATCATTTATTGAACAAAATAAGTCTGTCTAGCAGGCAGATTATAAATAGGAACTAGCACATATAACGCTCCACGTTAATGCAACTGTTTTTGGATGGTATCTCCACCAGGACATGTGGATCATTGTGTTATTCGAACATTAATTAATATATGGAATGGTTGATGAAAATATTGGTGATTCCTTATTTGTTTTCAACAGTGTGATTTGATCTACTCTATGAATTTAGAACTTTTGAGCTCAAGATAATCACTGGTAGAACTTCGTCCATTAATATTTAGTCACTGGTTGTTGGATCAAAATTAATGGTAGAGCATAAATGAATATGTGATAAAGTACAGCAAGAGAGAGAGAGAGAGAGAGAGAGAGAGAGAGAGAGAGAGAGAGAAGAACAAAAAATCCTTACTTGTGATTGCAATCGTAGTTTTTCTTGTTTCAATAAGGATATCTCTGTCTCTGCCTGTTAAGTTGAAACAATAAGAAAGTCAGACAACACTATATATGCCTACACATCTGAATAGTGAGTCCAGAGTGTGTTTGTGTGTGTCAGAGAAGAGTGATAAT
This sequence comes from Rosa rugosa, assembly GCF_958449725.1. NCBI lineage: Eukaryota > Viridiplantae > Streptophyta > Magnoliopsida > Rosales > Rosaceae > Rosa > Rosa rugosa. The sequence continues at coordinate 57,810,367 of NC_084821.1, read as the reverse complement.
AGCAGGGAAAGAGAACTTACAATCTCTTTTGTACGTCGAAGATAACTTATCACAGTTTGTAAACCAGCATCACCTGAAGTATCTGCTCCAGTGCTTCCAGAAGTTGTTCCAAATGAACCACGATCTCTCTCGGCCAATTGAATGTGCACAGCCTCCAGTTGACTATGCAGTATTTTATTCTGCAAACAAATATGAGATTGAGATTTTAGAACCATAAGAATCATAGCACAAAATCTAAAGCACAAAAGGCAAATCCAAAAAGAAATGGACAGGGTGCAAATCACCTGTTCATTGATTTCATTGTACTTCTTCTCAGCAATACTAGCGGATTCCTCTAACATTGCCTTATCAACTTCCCATCTGGACTTCAGTTCATCCTGTAAATTTCAGAACAGGTAAGAAGTCTCGTAAACATGAAAAGAGTAGAAGTTACAAATAAACAAAATTTACAACAAACCATAGGTCACATGAAAAGAGTAGAAGTTACATTTTCACTTTTGAGTGCAGCATCCAATTTACGCAACTCTGATGCTTCCTGCTGAAGCACAGCCAAAGCTTGTGATGTTTTAGTCAACTCCTGTATTGTCTCTGACTGAAGGATGACCTGCGAAGTTAAGAATTATAAATTAGCCAAAATTGAATGTGATAAATAACTACATAAGAGAGTGGCCACATATGCCCAGGTAACAATCTTATGCCCCACCATCTACTGAAATGAGAGAAGACGCTGTTTAATTTGGACTTTCACAACAATGTACAGTTGACCCAAAAAAATCAACTGGAAAGCCCACTATTAAACTCCTCCCTGAAGTCTTAAAAGACTTGCTACCAAGAGAACCCAAAGCTGGATAGGACAGACCCCTGTTTGACAAGGTGAACCATTCACTATCCTTCAGCTTGGATCTTCGGTACAGAAAACCATTTGTCGATTCAGATTGTCTCAGACCACTAAACCCAGATTATGAAAGAGAAAAAATATACATCTACATGCCAATTACCTGTCTTTCATAATTAGCCTGTGCAGTGCGCCATCGCTGATGTTCTTTCTCCAAGTCTTCCTTCAAAGTAGAAACCTGAATCTCCAGGGCAGCAGTTTGAGAACTACAAAGGAAAAGAAAAGAACAAAAAAGAACTTTAGATGAGACAGCAAACTGAATTATTGAATGCATAACAGAAAGAATATAGGAAACTTACATTTTTGCTGTGGTTTCTTCCTTTAGGCTTGAAATTTCTGCTAAAGCAGAGAATAGAGCTTCTTCCTTCCCTGCCGCTGCAGAAGCCACTTCTTGGGACTTCAACATAATCTCATTTTCAAGTTCAGAGACCCTCTCTCTCAAAGAGAGTAATTCAGCATCTCGAGACTTCTTCAGTTTTTCAGCCTGCAGAGTTTTAGATCATAAGGCAACGTAAACAAACTAGATTTGACTAATCAGTCGCTAAAATTAAAGTAAGGCAGCAGTACCTCAATCTTGAAGTTTTCATGTGCAAATTCCATCTGTTTCAATGCATCCTCATTTACCTGAGCTATACTCTTATACTGCATATTAAAATGACATTAATATTAAGTTCAGTCAGTATTAAGATATTAAGCACGTCAAGGAGAACTCAGAACCTGTAGCATGTGATCTTTAGTAGCCTGCATTTCATCTTTCAAATTCTTAATCTCATCCTTTGCAGCACGTAATGCCAACATAGCCTACCAAGTTCAACCAAGTCAATGTCAGACATCAATCACATAATAAATGTATCTGCAAATTAGATACAGTAGCTCCCAAAATAAATAAGCCAATCACTACATAAAATCAAAGAAAAAGAAAAAAGCAGTATCTTTTTATGTCTACAAAACAAAACATAGGACTACAGATTGAAATTTGAAAGACATAACCGTGGGAAATGCATTTTAAGGGCTTCACAATGATAATACAACCCTTCATAATCCATATTTTGATTCAGCAGAAAGTTAAATCACAATGATAATACAACCCTTCATAATCCATACTTTGATTCAGCGGAAAGTTAAATGAAAATATGATTGAAGTAATTGACACAAATGTGAAAAGTAGAGAAAAAAATTGTGTCAATCACCAAGTGATTGGTTGATGAATGGGAAATCAAACCTTTTTTAGTTCATTCTTGTTTTTTCTTTTGACGAAAAAGAACTCTTGTTGCGATTGAAACACAGTGAAACTTCGTTTTGTAAATTCCAGAATAAACCAAGCATTCGGGAGATGCCACAAGTAATACCCGATAGGTCAATAACAAAATAAATATACCAAAATGTTTATATCAATGGAAAATGGACAGTATGGATTTCATTGAAGTTGTAGAAACATCAATCTTGATAAACAAAGAAGACAGAGCAATACATGATATAACAGGTGGAAAATCTAGTAATCTCAATCTCAAACAAATAGCCAGGAAAATTTCAACACAACTAAGCAACAGTCAACAAATGAAAGGTACATGAACAAAACTGACCTCATTGCCTGTCAAAGAAGCAGATCCACTCCCACCGTCAATCTCAACAACCTGCATCAGTAGACAAAGACATGGGGAATTGAATCAAACTATCTTCAAGTCCATTATCTAAAACATTCTTGAACCATAATCATCTTGAAATGCACTAATCATCAGTTCACGACCAGGGATTTGATGTTATTATCATGTGTTATTCTAAAGAGATTTTAGAAACTCATCCCCTGCTTTCCTTTTCTTTTCTTTTTTTTTTCATAGTGGAAGTTATAGGTTTTCAAGTTTGTCCACAGTGGCCTTATTTTATACAAAATTACAAAGACTGCCATTACAGTTGAGCTACCAAAAGATTGTACCATTCTGCATTGAACAATATTTTGTCCCCTCAATCACGAAACTGAGACTCATAATCCAGTCTAAAATAATTAGGAAACGAGGACCAATATCTAAAATCCAATGATATTACCAAATATCCGCATACAACTAACAAATGTGGTATCCAGTTCAAGTCATTCCCAACAGAAGACCAGTTTCAGCATAATGTACAGAGATGATGATGTTAACCCAACACTCAAACATGACCAGTTGACCACAATAAAAAAAAAATAAAAAAAGGAATTACAGCCAGTTTGATTTTAGAAAATATAATAAAAGTGCACTCTAGAGAAATACTAACGCGCAAAAGAGTGACATAACTCTTTCAACAGCATATAAATCCGAAACAAAAATAATACAACAAAAATGAGTGCACCATAATTCTTGATCAAATAATTTCACATGGGAGGTGTTACGGCATTGTTTATGAGAAGCTATACCTGGATATCTGAGGATGAACTCTTTTTCTCCAGATCAGACAGTCTGGCCTGTGTACAACAACAAAATATTGTGAATAAAGAGTAAATAAAGGCCAAGCAAAAATAATACAATACCTTAACAGAATTAAAGAAAGAAAAATATTACAGATAAGTGTGGTTGGTGATTGTTCGGATTTATTTAATATAGACAAAATAATCTTGAAACTTTCAAAAAGAATTGAGATAAAAAAAAAATAAAAAAAAAGGACCTCAGCTACAGCAGCTCTACTCTCAGCAGATGCAGCAGCATGAAGTGCATTAGACAAATCTTTTCTCATTTCTTCAACCTGTTTGACGGCATTTTTTATGGTCTGATCGCGGTCAAGTGCAAGAGTGAGAGCATTATGTTTCTCTTCTTGCAATTCTCTTTTAGCATCAGCCCACTCCCTCTGACAAGGAAATCATAATTTCAAGTTGTTAACACCCAAACAACAATCCTTTGAATCTCAATAATATGGTTCCAGTTCTTTCTTTGGTGAAATAATATGGTTCCAATTCAAAAGAGTAATAACATAAATTCAAAACAACAATAACACAGTTCAATTGATCAACCAGGATGCATAAAAAACTTATGGACCAACACTAAGCACTCTGCACAGAATACCAAAGAATGCACACCTCTTTTTGTTCTGTATACTCTTCTTGTTTTCTCCTCTCGGCAGCTCTTGCCTCCTGTAGTCGAATGAAGATACAAAATTAAAAACAGAATGACATGCAATTATAAAAACGGACATGCAATTATAAGAACACAAGTGAGAAAAGTACCTCGCGAACTTGCTGGGTACTCTGAATAGTGTCCAAACTAGCCTGCAAAAACTAATGTCAGCATATAAACAGCATTACTGAAAAGCAAATTTGATGGCAAAAATCCCTACCTGCAGTCTATAAACCCTCTCAGACAAATTACGAACTTCATCCGAAGCTCTCTTCTCAGCATGTTGCAGCATTTCCTTCTCTTGCTTCAAAAGAGACACCTGTAGTGAAACAGAATATAATGTGAGTATTGTCAAAGTTTTGCTAAGCTTCAGAGATTAAGTCAATAAGGTTACCTCCATAGTCAACTTCCTAGAAAGCTCCTCAGCAGTTTGCACGGACTCAGAACCTTCACGCAGCTTCCGCTGGTAGTCAACTATTAACTGAGAGAACTCAATGTTCCTTGCTAATACACCATTTGTTTCGTTCCTCTGATAGTTTATGCATTACAAGCAAAAAAGGAAAGATTAACAACAAGAGAATCATCACTCAACCCACTGCATAGCTATTGTCAAAACACATAATAGACAAAACATTCCAGCAAAAAATATCACCTGAAGCTCAAATTCTTTCATAAAGCTCTCAAGTTTCTCTCTAGCAATATTCGCTTCTGAAGCGAATTTGTCACGCTCTGACCGCAAAGATATTATCTCACTCCTACCATAAAATACCAGATATCGTTCAATAAGCAACCAGGAATATGGAGTTGACATGGCTTAAACAAACTACCAAAAAAGGAGGGAAAAAGAAGGCAACCACCAAGACTATGACTATGATTATTTAGCAAAAGATCTACAAGATATCAAGACGTACGAACAGACTGGAGTGCAGATATCCAAAAAAAAAAAAATCATATGACACAATGATATGGCCATTCACTCGGTGACATATATCTGAGGCAAGGTCGGATGGGTAACATCAGAATGTTTACCTGATCTTCGCTAGATCTTCTTCCAGACATTTCACTCGTTCTGCAGCATGGTCTTGGGCCTTTCTGCTAGCTTCCTACAATATTTCATAATTTGTATTACAGAATAACAACAATATCAAACAGAAAAGGGTGCTCATTACTTAGATAATGTCAATTCATACCTGAGAACTCTCAAGTAGATGCCTAACATCACTTCTTCTTTCCTCTGCAAACAGGAAGTTGAGCAAATAGAAGAGGTCAAGAAGTGGGCTACACTCAGCAATCACTTTATTTGAATAGGTGGGCGTGACTGTGAGGTTCTGGAGTTTCCCCACATCTGAGCCCCCGAAAAATCCCCTAACAGGAAGTTGAAACCCATTTCTATAACTGAAAAGATTAAGACCACCTAAACCTACATACTTCAACCGTCCATCCTGATTAAAATTCTGTTTAAAAACAGATACTCCTTTGTTTCAGAACTGGACCGAACTTGATACATTTTAAAATTTAGCAACCAGATCTTGAATCTGAAGAAGATAGTGACACCTTTTTGTCATATGGTTTTGAAAAATACCCATAGGTAGATGTGTGTGTGTAGTGTTTTTTTTTTTTTTTTTGGGTTGGGGGGTTTGGGGGGGGAAAGGGGGAGAGAGAGAGAGAGACCTGGAGCAGCCTCTATTAAATGGGGACTAGACGAACGAAGTTTATGCTCCTCTTCATACAACCTTTTGTACATTGCGACCTGAGAAGAAGTTAGGATTTAAAGATGAGGAGTCAGAGCAGAGCAATTATTTCATCCCCACCACACTGTAATCCACACAATATAAGGTAAAGAAGAAAAAAACAGCAATGATAAAAACAAGATGACATGAGTGCTTGCTCTTCAGAGGGATTCACTAGGGCTTACAGAGGTGTGAAGGGATTCAATCATTTGCCCTTGCTCTTCAGCTCTTTGTAATACAGCCTCAACTCTAGAAGCAGCTTCCTCAGTATGCTTCTTGAGCTCCTTTTCAAAATTTTCCTGGAATTCCAAGATACACACACATGCATCATATAGTTTTCAAGTCAAAGATAGTACTAAAGAACAAGCTCCATAATGAATTAATTAGTCGTGGAAATGTTCAAACCAACCTTGAACTCCTTTTCCCTATTTTCAAGCTGGTCAGAAAGATTGCGAACAAGACTCCTGAGCTGGGCATTCTGCTGAACCAGACCATTTATGTCCTTGAAGGTCAACTGTTTCATTTTAAAATCCAAAATACCACTAATAAATAAACATCCAACAATACAGGAAAGAAGAAGAGAACTTAAAAGACCCATGCTGAAGAAAAATAAGAAGTCAGCTTACAAGATGTTCAGATATGACTTTTTCAGCATCAGATTCCGAGTGCACCACAACAGCATTGTCATAACTATCATGACCCGAAGATGCACCACGAAGCTGTATATCTCGACATTCTTTCAAAAGGACTGCCACCTACAAGTTATCACCCAGCAAGTTGAGATAGATTCATCAAAGCAATAAACAGACTAGATGTTTTAACCCAACATTCATAATATACCCTTTAAAGCAAGATTTCACGGCCCAGGTGAAAATTACCCGACAATGACACAAATATAGGCATACAAGTTAAGGTCAGTACAATACTTTAAACATTGAGTTAAAACATGTATATATGCATAGTTATACACACAACAATTCTTATGAGATTCAAAAATAAAAGAGTGCCCATCTCCATCTATAGAGAAAAGACTGTTCAGTCAATCATGGAGATGAATGGCATGGACATGGAGACAAAAGTTCTACTAAAAGTATAAACTTGAACCAGGAATCAGCAAAACCAGGGTCATAGAGAACTATCAGCAGTTAAAGGAGGGTAAAAAAATGAAAAGAGGAACTGAGAGAAAGCCCCTACAATGACATATTCAGCACTTTTTGTGGGGTCAATGGTGCGCCATGACCTCAATGTTTGTCTGCTTATTTACAAAATCCCATGCAATGTCATCAATGAAAATGTCGGCACTAGACACACAAGTTCGTATAATAACACATTGGCAAGTGTGCTTAACATGTATTACTAACAATAAAGTCACTGAATACCTTTGAATAAAAATCTATGAAAGCAAAGCATGGTATGTGCATAAACAGGGAATTATTGATAACCCTTCCAAAAAAAAAATCTATACTCTTTTGCACTGATATGTGTATGCAACTACTAAAATATCATTGCAGTGTTGAACTTATTATATAAAGAGTTCTTATTAAAATATTGACTACAATAAGTTATAGTGTTCGACAATTGCAGTGTTGAACTTCAGATTTCTTTTTGCAACTAAAATGAAAGTATCATATGGAGATGAAAACTAATACCAGGAATTAAGACCAAATGATATAATAGTTTTCTGTAATTATCCAGTATGAAACTGAAGGTGGTACCTAATACGTTTCACAGTTTCATGATCACATTACATGGTGGATTGGACAAAAAGAGCTGGTAAGAGGTAGTTCAAAAACGAATGGTGGTAAAATTGATTAACAGCAAGATAACATTACCAAGATCCAAATTAAAGAATCAATAACCTATCCATACAAATCATTACTTGACATTATTCTATTACCTCTCTCTGAAGATCAGCAATCTCTTTTTGAGCAAAGGAGTAGTCACGTTCATGCCTCCTTATGTCAGCCTGGAAACCAAATGCATAAGCAAATATGGTAGACAAAAACCAGTATCTACAGGTAGTCAATTAATTCCTTACTCAGATGTACCCAACGGCACTTGGGTCTAAATCCAACAGCGTAGAATAACGAGACAAATAGACTCATTTCAACGGCCTCATTATTCTCCACCCTTAGATCTAAATCCAAGAGCAGTTGTGCACAACTGAGTAAGGAATTAATTGACTACCTGAACAGAACTGTATACAAAATAGTGACATTAATATAAACCTTCAACTCCGTGATCATTCTCTCCAAGTATTCTTGTTCAGAAACTGAGTCCTGCAACTTCTGGTTGATCATAGAATATGCCTCAGCCATTCTCTCATGTTCCACTGCATATGACTATATTAGTGAAACAAATAATATATCACAAACCACAAGTTCAATGTGACTGCAATAACCAACTTTTTATGGAAAACAAAAATTTAATGGTTTATTTTCCAAACAAATAAAAAGAAATACTTGCAACCACTTAATAAGAGCAGCCAATATTGGCCAGAAACAAGCACATACAATGTCGAACTTTTGGACCAAAAGCTCCACGTCTCTTATTACTTCTGTTAGTATATATTAGTATCATACCCATAGTACATATTTTTCAAAAGACATGCATCTTACTTTTCAGCAGATACAGAAAAGTGCTTGTAGTATTGAATCAAAACGTCGTGTACATTATTATTATGTATTTAGTTATTAACACATTAGAATGAGTAAATTAATTAATTAATGAGCTAAATTATGCCAAACTTTTCCACTAACTGCTATCAGTTATCAAGGAGTTAAATGATGGGGAAAGGTGTCAAATTACTACAGAAAATCTCATTACAATAGGATTCAAAAATATATATATATATATATATATATATATATATTGATTGGCGAGACAATAAAAAACAATCAATCTATGCCTCTTTTTCTGCCTATTCGGCACTGAAGAACCCATCAGACTCTTTAGAATCCAGAGGAACACCTAATTTTCAGATACCATATAGAGCCCCCATCAAACATCACAAGTCCTCATCATGTTTCTTTTGATGAAAAACAAACTTTTATTAACACAAAGAAAGAAATATAAGTCAAGGCGCAGTTTGATTAACTATTAAAACTTAAAACATAAATGAAAACTCCAATCCAAAAATAAGAAACTTTAAGTCCTCACCATGCGGTAGACATCTTTAACGGTTAATTTCATATTTGAAATAGAATATAATACATGTCTGAATCCTTGAGAGTAGTTAAAAAATTAAAAATCAAGAATATCAATGATAAAACATGAAGCTTCCGAAATAAGAATATACCACAAACAAGATAGAATTGATTTGTAAGAAAATACCTCTTTCATCCATGATGACTTCAGCTTTCTCTTCTATTTCATATAGAACCTGCAAAACCATAATAAAACCTAAGAATTCTGCCTCACAAAAAATAGAAAAATAAACATATTGCTACAATTCTACGATCAACAGTTTCCAGTATAACTCAATCTAAGACCAAAAGTAACATTCAGAAAGTACTTAACAATCATTTTATAACATAAAAAGAAGTAAGAAAACAAGTACAGATGTCATAAGATTTTTTTTTTTTTTTAAAAGACAATTATTGATAAAGAAGTACGATAACAAGTACACATGTCATAAGATGATCGACCAAAACCTAAAATAAGTTGCAATTTAGATCATACCCGTTGCAAGATTGCCTCAGATTCCTTCCTTCCCAACTGCTCATGACGCAAGGCATCGACCGCCTCTTGGTACTTCGCATACATTTTTGCAAGCTATTTAAAGAAGCAGATATAAAAGAAAAAGGAAGAATGTAATAAGAATTAGCAACCAAGATTGATGACAAAATATGACTCACACCAGTAGTAAATATAGCTACTCACACTCCACCCGTCACGTAAAAGGGAAGCTGCTAATGCTGTTCCTGAAACACCAACAGGAATCTTCGGCACCACCGCACGATCAACCTCAGCCATGTCAGTAGATTCTAATGAATTCAACCACCTGCAACATAGAACTCAACTCATATTAATAGAATTATAGAAAATATAATTTGTCCAGCAAAAATATAAATGTCAAAAGTTACACAAATCTCCTCCATTTGTTGAATACTAAACTGGAAATGATCGTGAGCAGTAAAGCTCAAGTTCGTTGACATGGAACCATAAAGCAAGCATAAAATACAATTTGTCAAACAAATTACATGTACCGAAGGAAACAAAGCTGAAGGCATTATGATTTGTTTATAAATAAGAAAAAAAAACTGAAAATATATAATCATATCTTTCCGTGCCATGGCCATTAATCTACATACCCATTGCTTAAAGCTAATAACTGATCTGAGCTAGTTTTTTTAACCACATGTCCAGGCAATCAATATCCCAGTGTTCATGCAGTTTCATGTAAATACAGTATTCATTAGCTTGACAAATTTGCAATAAGCGGATGGTCATTAAAGATGAAAATAAAAAAGCAAGTTTATAAGTTTCACCAAATACTGGATGAAAAATATAGAGAGGGAACCATGACCCATCAACCAACAACAAGTATATTCTATGTTTACAAAAGACATTAATACATTTCAACGGAATAAATTTATACTCTTGAGAATCTTCTCAGTGATACACCAGAAGAGGTATAAACTTCAGTAAATCATTCAGAAAGTTCAGTGATCAATTTCTGCACACCACAACAGTGGACTAAAAGAGGCCTAATAAAAGTGCATTTTAAATAGAATAAAAGAGGAACATACATTTCCTGACTAGAACTATTAAGTGATACGCCAGAAGAGGTATAAACTTCAGTAAATCATTCAGAAAGTTCAGTGATCAATTTCTGCACACCACAACAGTGGACTAAAAGAGGCCTAATAAAAGTGCATTTTAAATAGAATAAAAGAGGAACATACATTTCCTGACTAGAACTATTAAGTGGGAGAAGACTCAGCTCATTTGCTTTCCTGCTAGTTTCAATTTCTGCTTCGCACTTCTCAAGTTTTGTCTTCAGATCTGCAGCCTCCTATAATCATATCACAGAAGGGAAAAAAATATATAGCATGTTACTAAAATAAAAAGGTCATACACTAGTGAAGAGAGGGAGAAAGAAACATTTTCACCTCTTCAAATTGAAAACACATCATATCTACCTTTTCAAATTGATTTCTTGCAGACACTTCCCTTTCAAGTCTCTCCTTGTAATCATTTTCAACTTGACTCAAATGCGTCTGCATGATAGTACATATAAAAGAATTACAACCGAAACCCAATAAAGAACGGACATTAAAACGATAGGACTGTAAATTTTCACCTCCAGAGCTTTGATCACACCCTCAAGCTCTCCTGCCTTTTTGGACCATTCCTCTGAACTTTCCTTATATAGTTCAACAAGCTTATTTGTCTGCAAAACTAGCAAAACTTCGCATTAAATATATAATAATAAGTAACTACAAAAAACAAAATTTCAAACAACTATTCTTCCACAATCCTCTGAGATAATAGATAACAATCCAAATATTGTTGTAAACATCTCTATCTCTAATAACGATAAAAAATTCCTTTCTCCAGTCAAGTATGTATTGCATAAAGACTTTAATATGGATGGAGATTTCAAGAAACTGACCGTTGAGAGTTCGGCATTTGATCTCTCTTCATTAGCTGCTGCAGTATCTTTCGATAAGCGTAGTTCCTACAAGTTTTGTACAAGTACGAATGAACCAGAAAACATCTGATGAGCCGTGCAAAAAAATAATTAATAATCTTAAAAGTGCCAAAATGGAATGTAAGCAACCCACCTCCTGCAAGGATGTCAGCTTTGCTTCTAGTTCCCTCACTCTTTCCTTGTTCCAATTTAAGGAGCTAGAACAGTCATTGAATTTCCGTTCAACCTGACAAAGTCAATAGGGTAAAATATTCCCAAGAAAAAATATATAGATTTAGAGAAGTTGTTTACATAGACATGCTTATATCAGATATGTAAATGCTGTGTATCCTTTTTAATATTGTAAAACATACTTACATCTGAAAGCTTAAAAGACATCTCTGCCTCAACATCGGCATGCGTTCTACGCAGCTTAATGAGACTGTCAACTTTGGCTGCTAACTCATCATTAAGCCAGACATTATGCCTCTCGATAAGTTCTTTCTCCTGCATGTTATCAGATTTGACACGGTAAGAACACTAATGCTCCAAGAGTCACATTTGTTTGATTCAACTAGTCATAGAGCAAGCAATTGCAAAAGCTATTTCAAGCAGCAACCTACGAACTATTTGTCAGTAACTTAAGCGTAACATTTAACATCTGTCCAGTGATGAGGAACCAGATGTTATTTAAAACTAAAAGGGTTCAATAGGACTAATCTTCTCTCTGTAAAAACCTGCCTCTGGTACGGCCATAAAACTAGAAAAAAGGCAACGAAAGTCTGTGTGTGTTCATCTCCAGCAAATCTAGGTAAACTATATGTGGTAAGGATTGCCATTTACAATCAACCCTTTATTCTTAGGCTATTATAAAGACATCCTTTATTATTAAGATTAATTACAACAACCTAAAATCAATGGCTCAGACATGCCATGGCAGGAAGACTGAACCAAAGAGACCAAATGCATGTTATTACGTGATGAAAAGGTAGTTGCATTGAATTGACCTGTGAAAGATGAGTGCATGAATCCTTGGTGCGTGCTAACTCTGCCTCAGCTTCACTTAATCGGGCCTCCCTCTGGGCAGCATTCTCAGCCGACTTGACCTTCACCATCAGCAGAAAAGAAGTGAAAATGTCACTAAATGAATGGCAAATACATACGGCTTCATTGCCAAAATTGGAAAGAATGCAACTAACTAAGCTTACAATCTTCTCGAGATAAGACTGGATGGTGCAATTCTTTGCACTAATATCCTCATCCTTTTGCTCCACTATCTCCATTAACTGCCTCTTTGATTTGTGCAGCTCTGACACCTCCGTCTTCAACATCTCTATCTCACTATCTTTAGTAATCTACACAAACCACCACCAACAAATAACCGAAAGCGAAATCAAAATCATTCTCAAACAGATATATAATTCTCAATAGAAATGCAAAGCATTTAGTCACCGAAACCCTAAACCAGAAAAACCTCTACAATTACACAATTTGAATGGAGGCATAGAACGTACGGATTGTAAATTGAGCTGGTACTTCTGAGACTGCACTTCGGCGAGCTCGGAGAGGCGCTCGTCGAACGAGGACTTGAGCTGCGCGAGTTCGGACTCGAGCTTGGAGTGTTCATCGGAGAGGGAGAGGTACTTCTGCTCGAGGAGAGAGCAGGTCTGCTCGGCGGTGATCGAAGCGGCGTCGTTCTGCGCCTTGACGGTGTCAAGCTCGGTGTAGAGGTTCCGGATGAACGCGTCGGCCTTCTCCGCCACCCAAGCGACGTCGTCTCGGTGGCCGGAGAACTCCTCGTCGGAGACGAAGAGCGGCATCGCGTGGGCGTATCGGCGATGCTAGGGTTATAGTTGTGCCCTAATTTTGGGACTATCGGTGAGATTTGGGACGTGAAATTGAGAGAAGTAGGGAAATGGGAGAAGGGGAGAGAGGGAATGAATTTGAAGGGAAGAGAGAGAGCCTTGAGGGCGTAGGATCGCCACTACCAGTGGTGTAATTATATGCGGGCGGTTCAGGTTCAACACTCTCGGGTTGAATATATTCGGAAGTAGCCCATTTATAATCCATTTAGGTCGAAGCCCATCTATATCAGGGCTGGTTTATTGGGCCCAGCACAAACCAACGAGTCCAACCTGTGGGAGGAAATACCAAAATTTCATTTTCCGAGTTTCAGCTTGGCGTGCCCGGCGGGTATGGTGGAGTGGTACTTTTGGTGGCGCTGGGGTTTTGAGTAGCTTATGGGGGAGGGGCACTACTAGTAATGTTATATGCTGACGGTTCAGGTTTTTTACTAGGCCAGGATAAATTCTTCACGATTTGGATATTAGGTTTAGCTCTTTTGAGTTGAAAATATACACAAGGCGGCGTGTGAGAAACGATATTTTTAATTTCTTTTCTTATTTTATTTATTATCTAATTTCAAACGATCACTGCTAGAATAATGCTAATACACATCCAACGGCGTAGCTAGCCTAGGGCCAGAAGGGTCAATTGACCCTTCTCAATTTTTAGAAAATCCTTAATTAGTGTTAATGATCTATGAATCTTAATGGAATGAAATAAAATTGACCCTTCTCAATTTTTGAAAAATCCTTAATTAGTCTCAATTTTTAAAATTCAATACAAATTTATTTTAATTAGTTTTAATTATCCTTGAACTTTAATGGAATGAAATAATATTTTACACTATTCATACACTACATATATCTAATTAATACGAATCTTTTCAAGGTTTTCTTACCCTATTGATCGATATATGCCCATATGCGCATATTTACGATTCTATATTAATATGCTAAATTGAAGTAACACATAAGTTTTTCTATATTTATCATTCATCTTAAATCCCAAAAATTTTTCAACATGATTTAAGGATCTTTCAATTTCAGCATTAGTACAAGAAATATTACACCTAAATTTTCTTAATTATACTAATATATATATTTTTTTGGGCAAAAGATTGTGTTATCTTTCGAGGACGACTAGAAATGAATATAATTTAGGGATAATTTATTAGTTAATAAAGTTTGACCCTCCTAAGAGAGATTTTTGGCTACGCCACTGTACACATCAGTCCTTAATCGATGTTAAAAAAAAAAATTATGATGTCTTAGTGGGTGATGTTAAAGATCATGAAAACTCAGACATCGGTTGGTAACTGATGTCTAAGTTATAATGAGACATCGGATATATGTTCAGAATCGATGTAAAAACGTTATTCTAATCACTATTTTGGTATGTTTAACTATTGTCAAACCTTCATATTTTTGCAGTAAATGCTTAATGAAATATAAGTCCAACATCACAATTATCCATTTTAACATCGTTATCAATTTTAGAAACGATGTCTGATAATGTTTTTACACATCGGTTCCTTTTAACTTTTGCTTGTAGTTCATGAGCTTTTCACATGTTTGCTACATAATATTCCTCTATAAATTCAATCTACATTCTTTAGTATAGGTTGAACCGATATAGTGACTCACTTTAACATCTGTTCTTGAAGAAGAACGATGTCCAATGCTATGTCGGACATCGGTTTCTTCTATGTTTCGAAGTCTATTCTTTAAATAAACATCAGTTCTTTAGTCTGTATCGATGTCCATGGTAATACTAGACATCGGTCAATATTTAACAGTTCGATGTGCAGTGGTTCTTGTTACATCGGTTCTAACTAATGAAACATAGATTTTTGTTTAGTAACTGATGTATTTTCTCTTTCTTGACATCGGTTTTTGTTTTCAAACTGATGTACTATCTCTTTCCTAACATCAGTTTTGTCATTATAAACTGTTTGTTTGATAGATAGATAGATATATATATATATATATATATATCATCATTTCCTTTTGATGAGCATGATGTCTACAAATTTTGTAGTTGGTACTAGAAAGTTGATCCATAAATGACAATATGAAATTCAAATTTAATTTAAATATTAGGGAATTGCATTAATTTCTATCCAAAATTAGAGCCGTGAATATATAATTTGAAAAGTTTTGCAGAATAAACCCTAACCTACTTCAAGACTAGTACCACAACTGCAATACTGCATGCAGTTTTGTTCCACTACTGCAATACTGCATGCAGTTTTGTTCACAGTTGCTGTAATCACTACATCTAATACAAAATGGTCGGCAAAAGCTAGCCTCATATTGCTTGTCAAGATCTATAGCAAAGTCTGCAAGTAGTCAGCCACTTCAATGCGCACCTCGTCAAGTTGCTCTTGGGTATATTGTATCGAACTCTTTGCCGCCCACTAGAAATGTATAGAACAATATAAGTCATAATCATTTTATTATTTAATCAAACTGCTTGTCAAACTATAATGCATATACCTTGGTTGAAAATGAAAGTGTGTCATCATTTATAATATCTTTCATGTATAGCATCACATAATAGTCACACTCAACTCCACCCGGTTGTTTAGGTATGCTCTATATATTCGCATTATTGAATTAGAAATGCATTATTGAATTCGCATATATTAATACTTACCTGAAATAATTTCACTTTCAGCACTTTGTTAACCATACTTGTTTCAGCATTGAAAGCTTTAACCGCACTGCACACCACCAAACTATGTCATTATCCAGTATATTGTTACTTGGTCAGAGACAAATACAAATAAAAAACCAGAAGAGTGCTTACTTTATCACCGAGATCCTTATATTCCCTCTTCTTTCCACCAATGAATCATTAGTTTCACCATTCAGTCAATGTAGCTATTTAGATTATGTAGAAATAGACAGCTTTATCTAAATAGTAAATACTCATATGAATTGCTTATTAAGGGATAAATTCAGTTTAGTCCATGTACTTTGTCTCTCTCATCGTTTCAGTCCCTGACATTCTAATTTAATCTAAAAACTCCCTAACCTCTCAATTTCCCTCCAATATGTCCTTTCCGCGGGAAATTAGGAATTTGTCTTGGATAAAATGTCCAATATACCCCTATGTTATTTTTTTTTTCCTTTTTAATTTCTTTTTTTTCCTTTTTTTTCTTTTTAATTTCTTTTTTTTTTCTTTTTTTTTTTCTTTTTAATTTCTTTTTTTTTTCCTTTTTTTTGTTTTTTTCCTTTTTAATTTCTTTTTTGCTTTTTCTTCTTTTTTTCTTGTTCCTTTTTAATTTTTTTCCTTTTTAAGTTCTTTTTTCTTTTTTCGTTCTGCCTACTTTCTACTTCCTCAACCCACCAATCCCATTCCGATCAAACTCCACAACCCATCTGTTTCCCAATCAACTCGAAAATTCGCCGCTAAACCACTCCCCTCTTGTTTTCACAGCCTACTTCTCTCTCTCCCACTCAAATCCCACTTTCTCTCTCCACATCAAGCCTCAATTTGGAAACTTTTCACTGAAAATTACCATTTTTTAACTTTTCACTGAAAACTACCATTTTTTCAAACTCTAAGGTTTTTGGGTCCTGCTCAAAATGGTGATTTGGATTTTGGGTTTGGTTGAAATTGTGGTTTTTGATGGCCAAGTTGACAAAAACCAGAAGTGAAGAAGAAGAATAGTGATGGAAAAGAAAAATGGCCGCCGGCGTGGAGAACAAGAATTGGGGTTTCGGGTCGATCTGGATTGGTTCACCGACGTGGCGCTACTGATGCAGCAGAATACGATGGTCATTAAAAAAGAAAAAGAAAAAAGAAAAAAAAGAAATTAAAAAGGAAAAAATAAAAATAAAAAAGGAAAAAAGAAATTAAAAAGAAAAAAGAAAAAAGAAATTAAAATGGAAAAAGGAAAAAAAGAAATTAAAAAGGAAAAAAAAAGAAATTATAATGGAAAAAGGAAAAAAAGAAAAATAAAAGGAAAAAGAAAAAAGAAACAAGAAAAAAAAATTAAAAAGGAAAAAGAAAAAAGAAAAAAAAAAGAAATTAAAATGGAAAAAGGAAAAAAAGAAAAATAAAAAAAGGAAAAAGAAAAAAGAAAAAAAGAAATTAAAAAGGAAAAAAAAAATAACTGAGGGGTATATTGGACATTTCACCCAAGGCAAATTCCTAATTTCCCGCAGAAATGACCTATTGGAGGGAAATTGAGAGGTTATGGAGTTTTTAGATTAAATTAGAATGTAAGGGACAGAAACGATGAGAGAGGCAAAGTACAGGGACTAAACATAATTTAGCCCTTAAGTAAAACAGCGAAACACAAGATTGGAGAAACTTCATACTAGAGGTGGAAAAACAGCTTAAAGAGATAATAACATTCAGAGACAACTAGGTTCAGAAGATTTTTTATATGATAGATTATATAGAAAATTACTCATAAGTGTCATTTTGAAACTTTAATTAGCCATAAGGCCACTTAATTTTTCTTGTACAAATAAGGCCACTTGCATCTTTAAATTATTTTTTTCTGACCATTTTCCATTTTACCCTTCATAAAAGAAAACCAACTGCATCCATTCATTCTCTCTATTGCAAAAACGAAAATCACTCTCCCTTTCTTTTCTCTCTCTCTCTCTCTCTCTCCCCCCGGTGAGAAAACCCATCCTCACGATCTTGCTCAGCTCCGGCAGCATCCTTCCTCACCATCTCGTTTGGCTCCGGCAGCACAGGACCATCGGATGCGACAACTCCGTCGTCGATTCCGTTCTCCATTACCTTCCTCAGCCGGAGGCCCGGAGCTGGCCCGAACGGAGACGAACTGGAGTAGTTTGACCTCAGATATTCGAATCCAAAAGGCAAACCCCCCATCGCCGCGTCGACGCGAGGTGAGGAGGCTGAAGACGAAGCTTCAAAGGACGAGATCGAGAGCGCAAAGAGCTCTCAACGACCTGAGATTCATCGGCACCGTCTTCCTCATCACCAAACCGCAACCATTTTAGCTTTATCTACCTGTAAGTTGAATCTTCGTCTCCGCCTTCGAAGGCAACTTCAACCTCTTCTGGCAGCTTCGACCTCGTTCCTACCGTCGAGATCTGAGATTGCATCTGAGCTCCGATTTGAATCCGTTAGGATCTGAGATTGCATATCTGAGCTCCGATTTGCTTCTTTGATGCGGTGTCGTTGACGTCCCTTCCCACACCACCTCTGTTTCGTCATCACCGACCTTAATTACACCTTCGATTTGCTTTTTTGGTTTTGTTAATGATTTTTGTTATCGGAAAAAAATTAGACGGCATGACTAGAATTTGTTTAGTTTGGTTTGATTTGATTGTGATTTATTGGAATAAATGGGCTTGGATTTGTTTGAATTCATCTGTTGTGGAATTTTGCAGGGGAGAGAAAGAGAGTTGTGCTCTTGTGTGATGGGGGGATGGTTTTGTGGTTGAATTCTGTTTTCTGATGGTGTTGTGATGTATTTTGATTGATAAATAATGAACCATTTCTTGTATGTTATTTGTTGCAGTTAGTAACTCTCTATAACTGTTATAGCGGCTTTTCAACATAGTGATAGTATCTTTCTATATCTATGTTAGTATTTTTTTCAACATGATGTCAATAGCTTCTATTTTCATTTTCAATATTTCAAGTTAGCAGCTCTGTGTAATTGTTCTAGTGGCATTTCAATATCGTGATAGTAGCTTTATGTGTCTATGTTAGTATATTTTCAAGCTAATGTCAATAGATTTATTTTTTCAAATCAGTAGCTCTTTGTAACTATTATAGTGGTTTTCCATCATAGTGATCGTAGCTTTCTGTACCTATGTTAGTAGCTCTCTAATGTTAGTGAGAGCAGCTCGTTGGTGTTGGTGACAGTAACTTTTGTTGTTGGTGAAAGTAGTTTTTGGTGTTGGTGAGAGTAGTTTTCTGGTGTTGGTGAGAGTAGCATTTGTTGCTGATGAGAGTAGTTTTTGGTATTGGTGACAGTATCTTTTGTTGGTGGAGATAGTAGCTTTTTCGTTTTGGGGAGCATAGGTTTTTTTGGTAAGAAGTAGCTTTTGTTGTTGATGATAGTAGCTTTTGTTATCTCGTCGGAGGTTGCCAGAAATCTCACCAGAGTAGATTTTGTTGTTAGTGATAGTAGCTTTTGTGACATCGCCAGAGGTGGCCGGGAATATCATCAGAGTAGCTTTTGTTGCTAGCCACAGTAGCTTTTGGTGTTGGTGACAGTAGCTTTTGTGGTCGCCGGAGTTCGCCGGAAGTTGGCCGGAGGTCTGCCGGAGACTCGCCGGAGTTGGCCGGAGACCTCACCGGAGAGGAGAGAGAGAATGATTGTTGATTTTGTAGTCTAGTGGCATTTATGTAAATATGTTGGTTTTTAATATCCAAAATATAACACCTTTTTTAGTCTAGTGGCCTTATGAGGGAAAAAACTAGTTGGTGCCCTTATGGCTAAAAAAACAATCAAAGATGCACTTATATGTAATTAACTCTAGATTATATCAGGAAGTGAGAGGCTAGATACTATAAAACATGTGCATTCATATACAAATATCTACTAATACTTTCACATACAAATATCTACTAATACTTTCACATTCAACACTGTAGTCAACAAAAACTAACGATAACGCAACACACATTGGTGAAGAAAGTAATGCTTCTATTAATGGGAGATAGAAACTTGTATTAAAAATGACCAATTACAAGGATCTTCTTTCCACCAATGAATCATTAGTCTCACCATTCAGTCAATGTAGCTATTTAGATTATGTAGAAATAGACAGCTTTATCTAAATAGTAAATACTCATATGAATAGCATATTAAGTAAAACAGCGAAACACAAGATTGGAGAAACTTCACACTAGAGGTGGAAAAACAGCTTAAAGAGATAATAACATTCAGAGTGGGAAAAATAACAATACACTTAGCTCCAGAGAAAAAACCTCTCGTCTCTCTCAAGGGTTTCGATAAAAGTCCCCCTTCTCCGTCCGGCGGCGTGCCGTAGGGGCTCTGTCGTCGGACGGGATGTGTTGTTCAGCCTACGACGGTGGAGGTAGTGGTGTCCTCATTTGTAGGGGGTTCGACTTGGGCCGCCGCGAATTGAGGAAGGTGGAGGAGGAGCTCATGGTCACTGTTGGGCGAAGATCTAGTTCTGGTCGGAGTGGTTGGTTGCTGAGGATGCCGTTGCTGGGTTTTGGCACCGGTTGGGTCGGGTTCTGGGTTGCTGCGAGGGTGGTGTCGAAGGGTGCTTGGCGGATCTGGGTTGGCATTATCTTTATTTCCAGATCCGATCTCGAGATGGAGGATGGCTGGGCTGGTGGTGACGGGGTTGACAGGCGGCGGCTGGTGGCGTCTTTGCAGGTGGTGCTGCGACAGGTGCTGCGGCTTCTCGGCGGGGATGTACCAGAGCTAGGTTGGGCCTGGCATGTTGGCTGGGCTCTCCTTGCGTCTAGGGCTTGGACTTGGGCCCTCTACTTGGGCTCAAACCAGGCTACTATTTTCTTTATAGTTTTTATTCTTTTATGTTGTTTAGTTTTATTGCGCGTTTTGCGAGTAATAAGTCTCTGCATATGTTGTGTAGAGCTAGTCGGGCCTTTTGCCTGTGGATGCACTCAAAGTACCTTGTCTGCTCTAGGTAGGCGGCGAGTTCCTTGCTTCGTCAAATGGTCGCTACCTCCTAGTGGCTGGGTGAGACTAAGTGTCACTGGATATATTTTTCAGTGGCAACATGGTGGGAAAGCTGTGATTATGGAAATTATGCTATGTTGTATTCGAGTTGCAGATCGAGTTATCTTTCCGTTGTGTCACCGCTGCGAAGCAAATAGAGCCGTCTGGAGCGCATTCTTTGCTAGTATGTGCCTGTTTGAATACAAGTGTGTAGTAGAGTTTCATGATATTATTTCAGGATGTACTCTAAGTGCCTATTGTAATCAGGGGTTTAGGCTCAATGTCTCCCCCCCTTGTATTTGACTGTTTCATTAATCAAGGCTTGAGGGCAGCCGCACCAGCCCTTTATTCAAAAAAAAAAAAACATTCAGAGTGGGAAAATCTTTAGACGAGATATGATACCTTAGTTGTGAATTGTTAATAATCAAATGTGGATAAGCCTGCGGCACCGTTCCCATGTCTTTCTTGTCCTTGATGTCATGTCTTGAAACCTGTATGTAGAAAATTATTATTATCAAAATGCCCAGACTAAAATAGATCCAAAGCAGTCAAAATGATAGAAAAGAAAGAAGATAAATTGTAACCAATCTGGGTCTTTCCCAAATTTCAACGGCTAAATGTTAAGTATCAATCATGAGCATCAACCAATAACAATAAATGAAGATAAATTTAAAGTTCAAACAGGAGCACAGCAGTAAATGAAATTTCTATTGACAATTCCTTTTGAAATGGCATTACCATTCAATTATTGACTTTGTTGTGCTTTCCTTTTCAAATGTCATTACCATTCCCTAATTCTTCAGCTTATCCCACACATTAAAGTAAAGACTAAAGTGAGCAGGTCATTTTCATTCCATTGTAACCAGAAAACTGACACTAATTCTTCACACACATGGATACCAAGTTTATACACAGAAAACAGACACAAGCAGCCATAACCCTCACAAATCCTAGCCTAGTAAGATCTACACAAAGACGCCAAGCCACAACTACTTTATTCTGAAACACAATTCTAAAAAGACACCTTCAAAATTGGGATATAGAGCCCAACACATAGAATAGAACTATTATAGACCTATTATCATCAAGCTTTTCTTTTTCAGTGTATAAAGCCGAGGATATTGGACATTAACAAAAGTATATCGACATCCAGAAATTGACCAAGTGTCGTGCTAGTCAATATGAGTCATGTGGGAAATATATGAGTCATGTGGGAATCTGACTAAGTGTTGGAGGGGAATGGAAATATTGTTCCCCCGCGTAGAAAATTTTGTAACTTAGTCTTCTCCGCGTTTTTCAAAATTTTGAAATAAAAGTGTAGACATCGGTTAAATATAATAAACGATGTTAATTGTATAAATATATAGAAACCGGATTTCCAAGAACCGATGTTAGAAATTTTGTTTACATCGCGTGAAATCATAACCAATTTAAATGACGTGATGTCTATTAGCATTATTCTAGTAGTGGATCTTAGTACTTTTTTGCCAAAAACAATCTAAGTACTTTGTGTTATGATTTGATGATCAAGGGCGTACGCACAGTAGGGCATTTAACCATTCTCAGCTTTTGGAAATAGTCACTGATTTGTTGGAATAATAGATGTTTCCATGTAAATATTATATTTTAATATGTGATTTGACCCTTCTGACAACAAATTTTTTTTAATTGAACCCTAGCCAACTTCCCACCTCAAAATTTTTCTCATTCGACAATGGCCGGCATCAGCGCTAATCTTGGTCAGGATTCCGTTGTTGTTGCTGCCGGACAGGTGGTTTCTATGGTATGGTCCTCGGGATGGTTTAATTCGAAGGCAACATATATGGTGGTCCTGGGGTTGTTCTGGTCAATGCATTACTATTGTGGGGTGTTCATGAAATTCGACGCCGAGACAGCGCGAGGCTGTAGAGATAAGGTCAAGTGGTGACTTTTGGATGCAGGGTCCTTTCTCGGATTTTTTTCAGGTCTGACTTCTCTTCCCGGGGCATCTTTTGTCTTCTTGGTGGCGGTGATCCATGGCAGTGGTTGCTGCATGTCGAGTCGAACGACGGTCATGCTTTGTTGTGTGGCGGCGGAGTGGCGAGATGAGAAGTTCGGTAGTCGCCAGTGGAGAACACAACTGTTTGCAAAAGGTGAGGAGATCAAGATGAGTTTGGGCTTGCTGTTGGGCCTAGGTTTTGACTTCCTTTGGGCTTTGGGCCTCTATTAGTTAGATTTTTTCTTTCTCTTAATTCCTTTTATTATTATTTTTTTAGGGAACTCTATTTTCAATAATCTCTATGTTTTAGGGAGCTCTGCACTTTTAGCGAGTTATTCGGAGTAGTGCCGAAGGAAGAGACCCGTTTTTTTTATGTATTTGATGTCTAATGAGTGGACCTAGTTCTATGTACCATGGGTACTAATACAACTTCTTGTCTGTCTATAGATGGCAGCGGAAAAGTATGTGATGGTCATTATGACTTGAGATGAATGATATTGCCCCTTTTGGGTTGGGTTTGATTAAAAAAAAACCACCATGAATATATTTCAAAATAATTAAGAGCAATCGTCGAGAACAATTATAATTGGTTTGAAATGATCTGTTATGTTTGAGTATCGTAATAATTTTTTTTTTTTTTTTATCAAAAAAATGATATGTAAGCTCATATATTTAATTTTTTTTTAATAATCAACATATGCAATTTTATGTTATGTGATGAAATCATTTTTGTTTAATATAGTCGTTATTATTTGAAAAATGACCCTCTATCCTAGTTCATATTTCTAGCTACACCCAGTGGTGATGATCATTATCTTGCAAGTTGCAATCTTGGTGGTTTTCAATCTCTTTCTAAATACAAAAGTGGTTTTAAATTTACGCATGAAAGAGAAAGACAAACAAAGAAGGAAAGAAGATTCTCTACTCCTCCTTTTTTTTCCAAGAAATTCGCTCAAGAGAGTTTATTAAAGCAAGTGGTAACTTTCTAAAAATTGTATTAGATGCTCGATTGGATAGAGTATACAGTATACTGTATTCTAATTCAAATTTCTGAAATTCTCATAACTTCACAAAATTCTAATTTTAGAAGAGTTAGATCTGTCCTAATATATTTAATCTTGTTCTTTAAATTCGAACCCATAATCGAAGACTAACGTTTCTCTGACATAATTCACATGCTGTCCAGAATGTAAAGAAAAATGTTGCGCTAGAGCTTTAATTTTTATGGTTGTAAAATTGGGTAAGATGTGTTGCTGATGATGAGACAATCTGCATATGTAAAAACGCAAAAAATGACAAGAACCTCATTAATTACATCTCTTTTGTCTTTTGGCACTTCATGACCTACCACATAAACTTAGCCATTAAGTTAGAATTTGAAGAAGATATATATATGTCTGATACGCGTATTGAACAAGTCTTAATTAGGGTTGTGTTCTCGACCAGTGCCTAGAAACATCTTGGTAGATGCCATGCATGAATCCTAAGCCGGGCTAGCTAGCCCACACTTCCTCCTCATCGATCCATTTCTCGTTTTTTATACGCGGTGCAGTGGTTACCTAGTCTTTCTCTTCCGGCCACAATCTTAGAGACTTACAAGTTCTTGCATGGTTTCCTTGTTGTTTACTTGCTTCTAGGTTAACCCTTGGATTAGCCCAAATGCCATCTTCATTTTGCGCGTCATCTAGTCTCCTAAGACTTGATGATATACCCTTCTCTTGGGCTCCTATTTATTTATTTTCCAATTTACATGTCTTCATTTTTCTTATTTATTATATGGGCTCTTTATTTCGCTAAATTCAAACACTTGGCTGTAAAATCAGGAGCCTCGTTTAGATACTCTGTTTAACTCAGCTATTCCAATATATATATAGTAGGGAATAATGGGCTAACTAAATTTTTTTTATAAAATAAGTCTAGCAATTATTCCACTACTTTGGTCCATGATTTGATTTAGCAAGATAATTAAGTATCCACTATCTTTTTTAAGTTGGAAATATTGATCTCAACTCAATTGATCGATAATTAAACACCAATAATCCAATGTCGCACAATTCTAAGATGGGTACGGCTATTGCCACACTACGAACCACTTTGTTTACCCTATATACTCTTCTTACCCTACATATATTTTTTTAGTTTGAAGTTTACTTTGTTCACCCATTTATAGTACCCAAAATATCATTTTCCCTACATGCTCTTCTCACCCTACATATATTTTTTTCGTGTCAAGTTTGCTTTGTTCACTCTACGTGCTCTTCCGTTTTTTTAGAATGCAGGAAATCCTCATAATCAAGCTTAAAGGATCGACATCCTCAGGGAGGTCGGCAAAACCCATTATACAAGAAGCAAAGACGAGGGTCTTCCAACTCGATATTAGGATATATGTTCTTCAAGAAATCAATATTCAAGTCCACCAGCTTCTCCACTACCTTCTCTGCTTCAATACATAGAGGGAAGCCGTGGTCAATGTAATGCATCTCAGATCATGGACTAGATCAATACCAGGGAAACAACAAATGAATTGGTAAGTCACTAGTCTAATATCTAATGCTTTAGTCAACTTTCAGTAGGTTTGGAAGTCAATATGCAACCAATTGAGAAACTTGATCACAACTATTTGGTTCTAACACAAATGCAGAGGATATAGCAAAAAGATGTCAATAGAGGAAACCAAATATACAGCAAATAGAGGACACCGATTGTCAATATGAAACATATATTTCAGATATAAAAAATATATATGAACCATATATTCCAGATAAAAAAAAAAAAAGATTAATTTCAGTTTACCCCCCTGAGGTTTGGGGGTATCATCATGTCACCCCCTCTACTTTCAATTTTGAATTTTTACCCCCCAAACTTTCCAATTTCAATCAGCAGTGTCCAATTTCTATGATTCCGTCCAAATTGGACGTTAACTCTGACGATCTGACCCACTTTAAGGGCTAAAATGATCATTTCAAGACAAACAACCAAAAAAAAAAAACTCTCTCACTTTTGGGGTTTCTCTCTCTCTCTCTCTCTTCTGCAACTCTCTCTTCTTCAACTCCCTCTTCTGCAAACCATTTTCATCACCATCTCTATCTTCTGCAAACCCATGACATATATTCCCAAATAAACCCAAAACATAGCACATGTATAAACCCATCAAACACCCCCCAAAATTCCAAACCCAAATCCCACATGCATTATCAAAATCAACCAAACCTAATTCACCTACCTCTTTCCCGGCCCGACTCCACTCGCTGCCGCACCAATCCCAATGCCACCGCAGCTCCCCGCGCCCAATCTCCAGCAAATCCGGCGGGCTCTTAAACCCCACCGTGTACTTCTCCCCCACAATACTCATCACCACCCCGAGCCACCATGCGTCCAAATTAAACGCGTCAACGACGTCGTTTACCTCAAACCCCTCCTAAGCAGGCGGCGACGGCCGGACCAAACCCACCTCGATTTCCTCCGCCAGCGGCTTCGAAGGGTCGTCTTTGTCGACAAGAGTTTTATACTCTACTAGCAACTCCGGCTTCCGATTCCGAAGCGAGAATGGGGAATGGTTTGGATTTGGGTCCAGGACATAAGCAGGAAACCATGCACCTTGTTTGGTGCCCACCTTGACTTTCGAGCCGCGGCTGAAAATCCCACATGGGAGACAACTAATCTCCTCCTTTGGGTTCTTCATTTCGCCAGAATTTGAGTTTTTTTTTTCCTGCTGTAGAAAACGACGGTCAGTGTGTTGTCCACTGTGATCTTTGTAGGAGAGAGAGAGAGAGAGAGAGAAACCCCGAAAGTGAAAGAGAGTTTTTTTTTTTTGGTTGTTTGTCTTGAAATGACCATTTTAGCCCTCAAAGTGGGTCAGATCGTTAGAGTTAACATCCAATTTGGACGGAATCGGAGAAATGGACACGGCTGATTGAAATTGGAAAGGTTGGGGGGTAAAAATTCAAAATTGAAAGTAGAGAGGGTGACATGATGACACCCCCAAACCTCAGGGAGGTAAACTGAAATTAATCAAAAAAAAAAAAATGAACCATATGTTAGAACCAAACAAAGGAAACCAAATATGTGACCATATTAACAATTAGTTAACAATTGCTGCCTTACTCACCAATTGCTACATTGTCAAATGGTACCTATTTGGTCCATGAAAAATGAACCAGTTTTAATGATAATCATGAAATTGCCAACAGAGGATATAGCAAAAGGCTGCTTGATAGTCTTTTAAGCTTCATAGAATCCATAAACCCCAATAAAAACTACACTTTTCATTGTCACCTCATACAAATTTGTCCGCCATCACCACATTCAACTCAATATACTTAGCATTAGTCCAACCTTCTTTAATAATTCAATCGTCTTACAAAATGAAAACAATTGATGTCTACACTCAATTCTATGATAATGACCTGAAGAAGAATTCATAGGTATGTTGTATGCGTATGTATGTTTTCATATAGCAAGAGAATCCAACATGAAGAAAAGAAAACAAAAACGTAATTACCTCATTTTCAAGCTCCAAGTATGTGTTTTCAGACTCCATTAGCGTTAATATTTTTGAAGCATAGTTATTAACATAACATGAGAACAATTGAAGATGATGAATGCTAAAAAAGAAAGTGTTAGGGTTTAATGATGATTGAAACAATTAAGCTTCAAGTTTACGTACGTATTCTATAGGGAATAAGAAAACAAATTGTAATTTTTAATAAGATACTATCATTTATTGTAATTTTATTTTAGGGTATTTTGGTCTTTCAATAAATTAGAAAGTTGTAGGATGAACAAAGTGGTTCGTAGGGTGGCAATAGCCGCACCCTTTTAAGATTGATAAGAGAATTGACTGTGATTAATCCATTGATTTTTTTAACATTAATTAATTCATTGGTTTTAAAAGTTAGTACTACGTTTTATTTTCTATTATAACACAATTCTCGATTGATATATAGATGTTTTAGTGTTCTATGACTCTATGTAGCCCCATTGAAACTTGTCCGAGAAAAACTTATAAGGATAAAATATCGGGTGAAGGAACAATAGTACCACAAACTTTTAAAAGATATATATGCACAGTATATGTGATTATGATTTTCAACGTACTCTGTTGGTATTCTTTACAAAAATTCCGAAGTCGGGAGCATCCCAGTAACACGGTTAGATCAAAACTAAATAATTAAGAACTCATTCTACTTGCTCTACTCAACACCAATTGCTCTGCTTGAACTACAATTTTTTAGCATCCAAAACTCATATGGTTAGTGGCTTAGTGCAAAGGGTACGTATGCCGCGTGCCATGCGGACACCACAGACAAGCAACTCATGAAAGGAAAATAAGTCATCATCACTATAATTTCCAGGGAGTTTAAACCATTGCTAGTGTGCATGCATTTCCGAGACGGTTCCTATCGAGCGCGTAAAATTTCTCTCCTGTTTTCACTTCTGTATAGTGCATATATATAAAGGGCGCGCGCCTTCTCAAAGACGCATCTTGTTCATTTCTCTCTAAAATTGTTTACATATCTGGTCAGAATTTAGAACACATTGTATAGATCTCATTTAACCAATTGTTCAAACCAGGTATATTTTCATGCATGCCATATAGTAAGGCACCTCCTGTTTACATTTTTTTTTTTTAATAGACCTGTTTCCATTTTAATATATATACATATATTGAGTATTTTTCAGATAATTGTTGAGACAAACTTTCTAGCTGTAGCTAAGGTTAGCTAATTTCTGAAAGAATTAATTCTATCATTAATCATCTATATATATATTGTCGAAGTTGTTGTATGTTTGTTTGTTCTTTTTCTTTTTTTTTTTCTTTTTTTTTCATGTACCCTCCCAAGCATCTCTTTTCTTACGTATAACTTCGCTAATTTGATTCAGGCATATCTTGAAATCAATCTGAATGGGGAGTTCTGGTGAAGTCGACCTTGAGAATCAACAAACGGTTCCCCGTGTGGCGACTGATCGTGGAGGCGGCTGGCTAACTAGTCTCTTGAATGTAATTCATTCATTTTGCGAGTTTCTGATCATAAAACCTTCTTCTGCTGATGATGAAAGTGAGGTAAATTTTCGTGTGCCAAAATTTATTTTAAATTACTAGTTCATCTGATCTGTATATTTAGATTAATTATGTAGTCTTGATAAAACATCTGAAATATATGCTTAGAATTAATATTGATTTGCACAAACAATGAACGTCCCTAACTATAGCTAGTGGCCGGTTTTGGAATCCTCTACTGAATCACCAATCTTTCCAATCAATTTATGTTGATCGGGGGATAATAAATAGATAATACTAATTAAATCATACGTACCTTCTGTTGAGTGTATGGTTTTGGTGATCGATAAATAATGTTGATGATCATCGATTCTCCACAACTTATATTATTCTTACCAGTTTGATAAAGCTAATTGACAAGTAAGTCACAATTTTGATGTATACACATATATGATGTGAATCTCAACGATTAATAAGATCTAGCTCAGAGCGACATATATAATATATTAGAGGGTGTGAAGGAACACAACTGATAAGGCCAAAGATTTCAAAAACTAGGAATAGACCGTATAGTTGGTGAGCTGTGACCTGTTGATAAGTTATAATTCTAATATTGTATAGGTCATGAGTTCAATTCTCACCGACATATGTAAGGGTACGTTGCGTGGGCTAAGAGTTTTTTTATTTATTTATTTTATTTTTTATTTAAAAAAAAAAGATACTATAGCTAGCCAAACATATATGCAAATTACTATATAACAGGTAGAATATTTAAGAGAGAAAAATGAATCATTGTTCATATAGATACTTCATTAAAAATGACCTCCATACATCAAGAAGGAAGCAGCTGAAATCAGGAAAATACTCATATATATATATATATATATATATATATATATATATATATATATATATATATATAGACACACACGTACGTACACACACACATACTTTTATGTGGTCCATATATATACTTCATTAAAAATCAGACCTCCATATCCTTTTATACACCAAGTATCACCAAGTATATATTGACGTGTACTTTTACATATACATTTCAGGATGCAAGCCTATATATATGTATATGTAGGAAGGAACGTACATGATCAAAAAGTAAATGTGAGATTATTGTGCCGTAGAAAATTATTGCCTGGTTTACCTGAAAAAAAAAAAAAAAAAAAAAAACCTTGATTTATACAAAGGATCGGAAAGAAACTTTTTGGTCTGGATGAGAAATAAGGCCCCATTGACATAAAAAAGAGTTAACCGTTTGTTTAATGTTCTTGTAACCCTAAATTGTATTAATTAAAAAGACACTATCAGATATATGTTTATTTTTGTTTTGTTTTTTATAATGGCGTATAACCGATATCTAGCATTTTCTTTTACACATCGAGGCAATGATCGGTGTACCCTTACGCACTGGCCTATATTAGGTCTCGTATGGGTGCAGATGCAATACAAAACGCTGATTACCTAGGAAGAAACCTTCGTCGAGGAATGATATGTGTTCCATAATAATATGAGGACGACATGCGATCAAAGGCAGTAAGGATTAGTAAATGATCCAAATTGCTGGCCAAAACAAAGAAAGTAGAAGTGAGGAGCTAACAATGACGAGTTAAGTCAAACTCGAAAAATTATATATTGTATAATCTAAGACCATCACATGTACCGTAGTCTGGGCTAATATTATTAGGTAAGATGTCTAGTGATTAGGACCTCTGGTTTATAAAAAAGAGATTAATGTGGTAGGTAGTTCAAGACCATAAAATAATTATTTGTCAAACTCAGGACCTCTGGTTTATAAAAAAGAGATTAATGTCACTAGACCAAAACGATACTCGGTAATTTCTTTAGTATTTATTTGTTATTTCTTTTTTTATATATATGGGTGAGAGGAAAATCCAAACTTTAAGACATGATCGGATAGTTGAATAGAACTCACATTCGACTAGAAGTGGCAAATGGGCCATCCGGGCTATTTTAAGCAGACTCATTCGTGCTTCATGTCATGCTCTCCCTGACTTATTTATTATCATGCTCAGGCTCGTCCCGACCTATTTACTGAAATGTTAAGCTCAACTTGGCCCATGGCCCAGGCACATATTGTGCAGGGCCGGCCAATAAACGGATCGTAGTTACACAAAAGCATTCATTTTCCATAATCCAAATTGATATTCCACGTATCCTTCCAAACTTCTTTTACAAATCTATATGCACATTTCCTGATGCATATGTATCACGAATGACATCATTATAACACATGCTTTTATATAAAGCGATAACATCCAAGATTTAATCAAACAATGTCAAACAATTCACCGATTTCAATTAATAATCTATTTATCAATTTAATAGAAAAGGTTTCTCGAGAGACACTACCTAGAATCCAAGCTTTAACTGCAACGTGGCTCAAAGTTTGTAATACTGTGACTCGCATTCTGAAATCCGTATCCTTCTGCTTTATAGAATTGTCGGTAATCATTCAAAAGTATGCTATTTTCCTCATTCGGTACAATTCCTCAAACTACTAAGGACACCCAGTCCTCTCTTTCCGATTACTCTGGACACCCAAATTCCCAATTCGTCTATGCATTCTCAAATCCAAATAAAAAACAATCTCCACATTTAATCAACTCACTATCAACAATGCTTCCATCAATAAATGCATACATATTCATCAATTTCTCCATATTCTACCAATTCGACAACTCCAACAACTTCAGGAACACCAAATTATCAATTTGTACTCAAAGGTTCATGCCAAGATTGGAAACTGGCCAAGGAAGACCAAAACCACTGGAAAAACAGTGAACCTGCAGTAGCCTCATCACCCAAAATTTCCAATTCTTCACCACAAACCCCTTTCAA